>NC_133347.1:10677937-10707937 GCF_030506205.2 Paramisgurnus dabryanus
ATGCAAATACAAAATACCTACTTTGGTTCTTCTGGACACACGTTACGGTATATAAGTAGTACCTTGGAATACCACAAAAAACTGTGGTATAAAAATTTGAAAGCATTATTGTAGCATAGTATCCTCACAACAGTACTTTTTTGTAAGGGTCTGGCAAAAGCAGGTTCAAATTGGACTGTTCATGCAGGAATGAGTTAATGTAGGCCCTGCAGGGCAGAAATGAGCTAAACAGAGATGGATATAAAAGTGGTGTTTGTTCAGGAAAAACACTCAAAAGGTCTTTTTTCCCCCAATGCCCTTTTTTAGATATTTATTTCCTTTAGACAAACCTGCAATATAAACTTCTTAAGGGGTTTGATTGCAACATGTCAAAATATTTGGTGTGTTCGTTTTGATAAGGTGATTTATTTTTGGACAGTGGGTAAAGTAAGTGTTTAGGCAAAGCAGTACTCTAAAGTTTATAAGGTTTTAAACCTTCTTTTTAAACCAGTTGGTGCCAACATGGTGCCCACGAGCACATTCTATTAATAGCCTCAATTTTAATATTTTTTATATTAGCTTGGCTCTTTTTAAGTATGTTATCATTTTAAACAATGATCAAATAAAATCAACAAGTAAAACAAAAATGTTTTGAGTAAACTTTATCAAAAAGTAGCCCTCCAGATTGTTTTATCCATTGTGGTAGGCCAAAAACGTTGGAGACCCCTGATTTAAACCCTTTCATGAACAATGGTCAGTAGTTTAGTATTCAAACTGTAGACTGGTTGGTTATGATTACTACCAGTCATTGATTAACAGTTCAATAATAATTGTACAGCTTGAAAGAGATCATTTCATAAATTTGTAAGCATGTTTGACACATTTCTAAACACACTTATCATTAAGAACCACACACCATAACTATGGTTTTGGTCAGTATAATGTAAAATCAATGCTTCTTAAACTTGCTCAGAACTAATGACTGAACAATCAATTTACAGATAGCAAAGGTTTTACCTGAAATTATCGTTTATAGTCACAAGTTGAATTGTACAAAACAAGACAAGCATGTCTCTCAATTCATTAACCATAACCTTGTTTCTCATGAATGCTGGTATGGTAATCATGCATTTGCATTGATAGCTGAAAACAACAGAAATAATTATACAGACAGCTTATATATTGATATAAAGATAAGAATGATAAAAGACATCTACTAATAATGCTGTTTTATGTCGTGCCTCAATTTCATGTTTCTCTGTGTTTGAAACATCAAGTTACAGAGACCGGTTGGTTTATTCTGTATCTTTCACAAGCAAACACGGGAAAACAGGAAATGAGCACAAATACTGTAATGTCAGCATTGATGTCAAAGTTGTTTTTTAAAAAGGTTTTCTTTGTATTTATATCGGTTTGGTACATTTTAAAGCTTTGCAAGTAATTTCACTTACAGAAAGGATTTTATTTGCATTATTTGAATGGAATTTTCAACCTAATAGACCCTAACAAAAATGTGCCGACTTTAAACCCCCATTCCTCAATTTTTCCCTATACTCCGGGATTTTTTTATTTCATTCTCTCCAAAACCTTACGGACATCTTCAGGCTTGTACCCCCAAGGACCAATGCCTCCCTGTTAGGAAAAATAAAACATGCGTAAATATCCTGACATTTTGTGGACTCATTTCCTGATGTATATATTTAGAACATCCAGGACACAAGCACGAAAAAATGCCACAAAGGCAAAATAACAAATCCAAGCGACTTTAAAACCCTTTGACCTGTGCGTGCCATGCTGTTCAACTCACTCCAAACCTTTCACCTCTATAAACTTATAAAATCTCCTACTGCAAAGGGAAGACCGTGCGTTTGTGTGTAAGCCTCTGCCCAAGGTTCAAAAATTCCATAGCATTTACTAGTAACTCTACAGCTCTCCCGAGAGCTATAATGATGTGCATGTTTCCTGTACTGCTTGTAGTTTGAAGTTACTCTTCATTGCAAAACACTCACACCTGATAGATAACTTTCCCAGCCTGAAGGACGTACAGACGCTCAGGTAGAGCACCGTACTTGCTGGCAGTGATGTTGCTCATTTCGTCCACTACGACAGGGCAAAGGGGGTCTTCCCCGACCAGGACCCGGGCTGCAGCCAGTCTCTCTTCCAAGTTCTTATGCACACTGATGTCAACATTGTTTGCAAAGGCCCAACCATCTGTAGAAAAGCATTTTGTTGAAATCACAAACCCTGCTAATTATGTCATTGAGTTGTATTATAAACTACTACACGGTGCATCTGGGCACAGGATATCAACTTGTACTGTTAGTATTCAGGTCCAGGTTTATTTTAAGCTGGCTATGCAAATGTATTGCTATATTACTGTCATTACCGGTTGCATGAGCCTCAGCGATGTAAACAACCAGGAAATCTGCCACATCACTGAAATCCTTGACGAGCTGTTTGAACTCATCAAGTTTGTAAAGAAATGGGGGTCATGTGCAGCTTCCAAAACTCAGAACCAGTGGACGGTTACCTGTGAAGACCCAAATAAATAGAAACATTAGAACCAAGAGTCACCTGCAACAACAATAAAAAATACTGTTATTATTGACAACCAATAACAAAAAAAAAGAGTAGATTTTACTATTATTCTAAACCAATAAAAATAATATGCAGTAATTTGCCAAATATAACATGAAATAACATATATAAAAACGTAAAATATATAACAATACTAATATACAAACGAAATGACACTTTATATTTTTATACCTTTAAGATAACGCTGAATACTTGTTTTCTGTCTGTCCACAGTATAAACAGGCGTATCTGGGGCGGCGTGTCCCTCAAACGCCTCGAGGCCAAGCGAGCACCAGTTCACGGAGAACACGGTTTTAACGAACACCCAAGAAAAGAACGTCGGACCCCAGTCTTCGTATTTGAATTTGGGATTTTGGGTCATCGTAGACTTCTTTCCGCGTTCTAATAGCATGTTTTTCGCCATGCCCGGAGATACGATTGATATGAGTTTAAGCAAGAACATATGTATGACCGCAAAGCAAACCATGACCACGGCCGACAAATAGACTAAAAGTTTTCTAAACGCAAATCCCACCGCGGTCCCCATACTGCGAGATTGCTTTATTGTTTTCCACGCTTAATCGAAGCAATACTGCATGAACATCGACTTTAAACCTTAGTTATGTTGTTGCGAAAAACAACATTACTGTTAAAAAAAATCGATTGTACAGGTCAAAAATCAAAATCTGCTGTCGTTGTTGGGTAACTTCCTGGAGACGGCAGGTTTTTAAACCCGTGAGTTACGACTTCAAAACCACGACTCACGACCTTATGCGTTCCAGGCAGCCTGTAACTCGTGTTTTTACAACCTTCTACCGGTGAAAGTGCACTGGAACGGCAGTCAAACCCGTGACTTCCCACCCGTGAACTCGTGCTAGATCGATGTACTCCCAGTTCAAAGTCGTGAGTCGTGGTTTTGAAGTCGTGAGTTACGGGTTACAGGTTGCCTGGAACGCAGCATTATATATCGTACTTAATATTCATGAGTCAACCCATAACAGCACTCGTTTATTCGCCAGCTGCCTAGCCGCCAATTTATTACAGTCGATTTATCAGGGAATCAAACCGGTGTATTGGACAAACGTCATCCATTGTGATTAATATTCATAATACAAATCGTCTTCTAGTCAACATACCTAAATTTCTGTAGGGACAACATCAGAATGATTCTCGTCACATTTTACACAATTTAATGTAAGATTACTCAAAACAACCCTATAAATGTATGTTTTTTTAAAGAATTGAGTGAAAAAAAAATCAATTGGCAGCTTGATATGCAAAAAAGATCTTAACAGTTGTGTTTACGTATGTTACATTATCTGTTACTTTACAATGACTGATGGAAAAAGTCAGAAAAAGAGAAGTAATCGAAATATAATTGCTATAAATTATATGTTTACATAGGGTTATGAGGTAAATATGTGTAAAACATACTTGTATAATTTGTTTCAGCTATTGAAAACATGCCGTTTATGATACATAACGCGGATAACCATTTCTGATACATAACGCTGATAACACGCTCAACTTCATGTCTAAACTTAAACAATTGGTATGAATTTGACATCATACCAAGTAATTTTAATGACTTTTTAGGTAATGCTTATATCTATAAATGTCCATAAGATGTCACTGTTGACATGTGTGAACACAATGTTTCTTGCGCTTGTTGTCTTTAATATTGCACAGCTCAGATTGACTTGTTACGCATCACAGCACTTCACGTGTTTGATCGTTAAATAAGTTAAATAATTTTTAATTAGTGACACATATGATCCCTGTGTAATTTGCTCTATATAGGGAAACTTGTATTATTAATCTTTTTACTTTAAAGTATCTGTCAATATAATGATTGCTTGTACGCGTGTTTTTGTTTGGTGAATAGTTACATTTATATAATAGCGCGTTTTGTATCGTTTATTAAAATGCCACCTCGAATGGGTGCACATAACGATCTCGCTCCTCAGATCGCATGTTTCCAGTTTGCTGTCTATCGGTCCCGCCCCTTTCAGCACTGTATAGTCATTGGCACTTTGAACAGTCAATCAAATCAGTAACGCATGTTTTGGTTTTCACAATTGATGCTATAGAAACTCATAAAATTACAGCTGAAACGGGAGAGAGGATGCGGTCGGTAAAAACACACTTAACAGGCTGTTGGACGCAGAAGTCGAGAGTCACCATCAGTCATTCAAAATATCCTCTCCTCCTTGCTTTGGAGGGTTTAAACAGGTATGCTTTTAAATCTACAACAACACTTTTTTTTAATAAACGAAGATGTCTTTAACTTTGGCACATTTGTTTGTTTACTTTATATTTATTGGATAATACATGCATTGCTTTATATTTTTCTGAGACTTGAGTTGTACCATCAAATTTAACGTATGTTATTCCCACAGGTAAAAGAAACTATTAGGACTGGGATTTTTTTACGAGGACAGACATGCACACTTGGAAGTCAGAGGTCCAGATGCAGAAATCTACAGCGCTTTTTGGGATGGTCAGTCATCAGACAGATTTAACAGAAATGACTTTCTCCATGTTCAGCAGTAAAGCAGACATCTGCCCGAAGCGCGTCTCTGCGGACGGCTGTGAATCAAACCCCGCGTCGATTCAGATGCGCTGCGGATCTGAAGATCTCAAACTGCACGCGCATCATCATCATCACACCTCAAAACTTCAATGTTTCACCATGTCACCTGGAGAAGGTATGTAGTCGCGGTGTTTTTGCGCATTTAGACATATCTCAGCAGGTGTCATTTTCATTTCATTCATCATTATTTTTAAAACAAAGTTTGGCATATTTATAATAGCAAATTATTAATTAAAAATCAAACATTCCTGAACGCAATTAAAAATGCCAAAGGTTAGAATAGAAGTCATATATTTTTATTAAGCATTAAAACACAGCTCCATTTATTCTTCTGTCAATTGAACACATTTATGACAAGTGACATCCAGATGACATTGGTTTGAAGTTTTTATATTTTATTTGTATTATTTTGTTGTTGTATAAAAACAAGCAAACATTGGTAGTCAGCCCCAGGAATGAAATTTAGCTGAAACCTTTCTAAAAGTTTAAATCATGGATGTTTATATGATACAGAGAATACACGTGTACGTTATAATTTGTATTAGCTTATTTGATTTTCAATAATACGGGCAGTTCAAAGTGCAGTCGCAAAAATGTTCATAAATTAGTTTGCGGAAAAACTTTCACACTTATAATTTCTTCATTGCTAGATGGAGTTGTGTTTTAAATGTATGTTTCAGTGAAGAATAGATAAATATATTTATCTACAGGTCATAATTTTTTATTTCACAATATATGCATGTAATCTGCGTTTTATGGTTATAAAATAATAATTTCAGGAATGTAAATGAAAACCGAATAGAAGCTTTTAAAGAAGTCCCTTTAATATTAAAGATTCTAATAGTTGTATTAATAGTCTATGCCATATAGGCCTACATGTATAAGGAGATTTCTGTATGTTAAAGACAGTGTGTGGTGGTATGGATTCAGTAAAATCATGAAGCTTTTAATCATAAATGCATATGTTTGCAGTTCACATTGCATTTTTCTGTGAAGAGAAAGCATGTTTTTAATATATTGCACCCTTTACTGTGTGTGTATATATGTTTGTGTGCATATGTGTGCTTGTGACATACTTTCATTGCAAGTCACGTTAGTTGTAATTGACCATGCATCCCACTAACACATGCGGTTGACTAGAAACAGGGCTCTCTGGTCACCCTGTTAAGATGATGTTACAATGGCGTGGGAGATTGTTGAGACTGACACAGTTACCCCAGTTTATGATTATTCAAATCTGACTCTTCATAATCATACCTTAATATAAAAGGCAGTCAAGTTGGGGGGTTTGATTATGACTTTTTCCTGCCAAGTTTAAATGAAATGTTTGTGAATGTATCTCAGCGGTTGTAAGAGTTGGTACACTTCATCACTCTTGTCTAGGCCAAAGCGAATCATTGCCGTGCTATCAGATCCATTTGACAGTCGAATGTTAATGTTATCTGTTTGAGCTCAAGAAGGATTTTTTTATAATTGACGTTTCGTAGTTGTTGGTTGGGCATCCTCTTTGAACTATTGAATAGGCAGTCTAAATTAGACGTTTAGATTGAAACAGTATCATGTTTGTGCTGAATATACAAAATATAAATCATTTGACAACATAGTAAATGTTTATTTTTTTGCATTTTATGCTTTTGGCCAACGCTTTTATCCAAAAGGACTACAGTGCATTGCAAGGTTTAATCACTATGTGTGTTCCCCTGGGTTCGAACTCATGACCTTTTGCCCTGCTAATGCAGTTCTCTACCACTGAGCTATACAGGAACACTGCTAAATGTAAAATAATAAACATTTTAAAAATCAGTATTCTTTTATATGTGAATAGCCATTGTGTCTCGAGCTGGTAAAGTAAACTTAATATACTTTGACTACAACATATATATTTATTGTAGCTGTTGAAATGCATATGTGCATTTTGTTAAATTTTAGGCCTACTGCTTGTGGTCCTCAGAACAGTAATATTTGTCCTTTGTCAGGGCTTAACATTAAGGACTGCCCGGTGGCCCGGGGCAAGCGTGAGAGACATTCGGGACAGTAGAAAGTATTGTCACTTGCCCGATAGGGCCAGTACTTCACCCTCAGACACTAAAATATATTTTCATCAATGTATTTTATTTAACATCTTGGAGGCAGACATTTACTTGGGTAAAACATGACGCAAGAAACGATGCAATATTTTGCACAATTTGCTATCAGTTTACAGGTAAAGCAGAAAAGTTGGGAGCCTTTTTTCTAGGAACATGTATGTTGTATATGTATACAATTATATTTGACTTTTGAATTATTATTTTTAAATATGTGACACTGACTTTTTTATTGGGCCCAGTGAAAATTTTGGCAGGGCAAGTAAAAACCTGAACCACTGGTAGACCGGGCCAGTATAAAAAAATTATTTGCGTTGAGCCCTGTTTGTGTTCATTTATGAATTTTTAGTGTAGAATGCAACATAAAGACCACATTTTGTTCCATTTTACAGATCACTGATGCTCCTTTAGTAATATTGGCTATTAAAGGAAAAGTTCAGCCAAAAATGAAAATTTTGTCATAATTTAATCCCTATAATGTTATTACAAACCTTTATACATTTCTTTATTCTGATGAACACAATGGAAGATAATTTGAGGAATGTTTGTAAACAAACTGATCAGAGGCCCCATTGACTTCCATAGTATTCATTTTTTCCTACTTTGAAAGTAAATGGGGCCTCTGATCGGTTGTTTACAAACATTCCTCAAAATATCTTCCTTTGTTTTCATCAGAACAATGAAATGTATACAGGTTTGTAACAAATGATGACAGAATTTACATTTTTGGGTGAACTATCCCTTTAAGGCAAAATGTTAAATGTAAGTCGCTTTGAAATAAAACCTCTGCTAAATGAAAAAATGTAAATGTAATATCATATAAAGATAGATATCTTCACAAATAAGCCTTGTCTTTTTCACCCATACTAACACGTAGTAAATCTGAAACTTTAATTAATGACTAATAAGTCTTTTTTGAGATAGTACCAAAATATTTATGCTCCATAACTGTCTGTCCATTTACAGTTTCCAAAATAAATAATTAAAACAAGGAATATGTTGTTGGATGAGGGAAAAAAGGGAGGTGAAATACGAAAGTATTATACGCACTGTAGTTTTAATCCCATGATTTGTTACATTGTAAGAAGTATACAGGGTTTAGCAGATTTTTCTGTCTTTAACCAACCTGAGAGTCAAAACACTATGAGCAGTACGACAGTTTATTCACCCTTGTGTTTATTTGTGAAACACAAAGAGAGATTTAAGTAAGTTTTGAGTGATTGACAGCCTCATTCACCATTCGGAAAATTGCAAAGTCAAATTTTTGCATTATCAAATTTCTATTTCATTTAAATAACAAGTCGGTAAAATTTGAGCTTCTGTATATAAGAGTGAGTAAATGAAAACAGAATATTAATTTTTCTCCTCCTGTAGAGCTCAGTGGTACAGCATTGCATTAGCAGTGCCAAAGGTCATGGTTCGGACCCAGGGAACACACATGCTGCTGATAATAAATGTATACATTGTAATGCACTATAAGTTTCTTTGAATAAAAGTATCTGCCTATGTAAAAGTAAATATCTTTAAAATGTGGCCAGTTAACTTAAGCATGTCCGGAGTCAATGACTAAAGTCAGTTACTTGTGTCGCATTGCTACAATTGCTAGATTCTTTGTCTTCTCAGTGGTCTAAAAATAAAAATAAAAACTTTGGTACTTTCTGAGAATTTTTGATGATCATAATCAGAGTTGATGTGATAGTCTGTACATGTGTCCACAAATGTTTTTTATGCAAGGTAATACTCAGTATTCTCAAACATACTCCCACATTAAAATGTTGATTCAGCTCATGAAAGTATGAGTAACTGACTTGAAAGGAGTCATTGCATTACTCTTTCACGTTTCTATGGTAATGCGTCTTCTCCCACACACATATACAAACTTAGCACCATTTGGTCACTCTGTGGCATTTGCACTCAGAAATTGAATTCCTGTGGCTTGATGAATTTTCCTGAGCTTTTCTGTACAGCTCAAAATAGAGCTGTCATTATAGATTAGGTAGAGGTTTGGTAATATATCTGTATATACTTTTTCCCAGCGTGATGAGACAGTATCGCCTATATCGGTATGGTCTGATATGTCACTACTTCTTTGCAAAAGAAGCTATGTCAGAAATGTAAACTAAGGTCAGATGTAAGTTTTCCAACAAGCATGCATGTTGTGCCATATCGTTTTTTATAGTATGTCGCAATTCATCCCCAAATTAGAGAGATATAAATTTAGGTCATTATTGCCCAACCGCTATTGTATACTATTTGAGTCCTGTTTATTATGTATCATTCCCAAATGCCCCATTATAGGTTTTATGTTAATTCACAAGATTTTTAGGTTTTACATGCATATGAAACAACTTTAGTGCTGGTTGCTGTAA
This sequence comes from Paramisgurnus dabryanus, assembly GCF_030506205.2. Lineage (NCBI taxonomy): Eukaryota > Metazoa > Chordata > Actinopteri > Cypriniformes > Cobitidae > Paramisgurnus > Paramisgurnus dabryanus. Next base: position 10,687,540 of record NC_133347.1, read on the forward strand.
AGGATTTCTGTCCACACGATTGCCTTGTTTTAGTTGCTTTGGCTGGCTGCACTCATTTGTTGACGTCAGTGGTTGCATCACTGCTGTGTTTTTGGACTGCGCAATTACCTGTTGGTGCAAACTGCTCACCCCCCGAGCATTTTGTTACTTTTCTAGCCTTCTTCAGGCTTTTTTTCTCTCACGTACAGATATATCAGTCACTTTCTCCTGTAGTTCACGCTCTCCCACATTTCCTATTCTTCATCCGACATTTTTCGGAGAACACCTATGACATCAGAATGAGCCATACAGCTGAAAAATGGATTGTGTGGTGAAACTGTAATGTTTACAGCTGGTTCCATTGATTCACATAGTCACGATGATCAATGTGCAGCGGTATTTCATCCCAACCTATGGCATCACTGTGCAAACCTTTAATGATTGAACGTTTTTCAGTATCAGTCACCAGGCGTTTAAGAGCCAGCTTGCTGTAATGGAAGCCATTGAATCATTTCTCACAAATAGGTCTCGAGGGGATTTGCCTGAGTGTTGATTCAGCTTAATTTGGCTGGGAATTTATGAGGTTATTTTCTGAAAGAAAGTTGCGGTTGTGGGGGCATATTTTTTGGAAAGTCTGAAAATATGAGAATATTATACGAGGTATTCAAACCCCGAAAACATTTTCGATTCTAATAGCGTTCGATAAAAGATGCTCGTGCGGCTTTAAAGAATTACAGCATCTTATTATGGTTTGGAATCAGTCCATAATCCCTTTTCAAATGATCTGGAAAACCTCAATGTACTCAATCAATTCCGAAGTCAAACTTTGACACGTTGGTGAACTTTGTTACCATTTAAATTAAGACTTCAATTTGTTTTCACAGAGCATCTTGTGATGTCATATCCCATGTCCAGTTTTGCGTTATTTATGCTTGTGGGATGCGAGTCATCGAGCCAAAGAAATGTCCTAAATCATCTTTTATTTCAAGGGCACTACAATCCTGCCAATACAACCCTCAAACCAATCATTCTGTTACAAAATATTATCTGGTTTGAATAAGTGTTGAAATATATCTGAAATACCAAAGGAAATGTGCTCTGGACCTGGGCTTAAGCGGAGGAAAAACAGAATTGGCTCCGATATGTCATCATAAAATGTATTTTTAGCTTGGACCATGACTTGAGAATCACTCATAAAAATGCACCCACACTCTCCATCCTTTTTCCCTCTCGCTTTTTGATATAGGGGTCGAATTCCTGTCTTATGTGAAATGGATCTGATTGTTTTGCCTGCTCTCCGACTCCGTACTGAGATGAAGGGTCTACTCACTCTCTTACCCTGTGCCAGGGGGACATGCCACAGCTAACCGCACATCCACACAGCCTAAATTACTCATGCATTTTTAGACGGCAGCAACTGTGTCTCCAGACTTCTCAGCGCGTGAGACTGCACACGCGGGTGGCTTTTTGATTTACATTTCGACAGTGGCACTTGCTGTTTTTGGCCACGTGCTACTTTGCTTCATCAAAGCAAAATTCTCTTCGTGGCGGCGCTGATAGCCGAACCCCGCGTGCCTGTAGCGGACGTGAGGGCCTTGGCTTCCTGTAGCGGCTACGTGGCCGTGACCCCTTTTCTATGGAGGACGGGTCTAGTGGGGGGCGGTTCCAGTGTTTACTTAGCGTTAAGAGTAACGGATGGTGATCAAGACCCTGCTGGCCTTTGTACCAATACAACTGCTCTGCCCAGTTCACTTGCCATTTAATAGGGCGTAAATATGGATAAACCGATGCCAAGTTCCAAAGTGGGTCTTTTATTAGAATATGTATTATTCGTTTACATAAAGAAATGCCACAAAGATTACAGCAGATTCTGCAAACCGCTGGCTAATTTATTTGGAGGGTAAAGAGAATGTGGACGGATTCATAAGAAACAACTTTTCTCTGATTGTGCCAACTCTCCAGCGGGTACAGTGCGAAATAGGTTTTTACAAGTCTGGGCACATTAGTGAACCAGTGGCCGTCCAATCGAACGCTGGCTTCATTTGAGTGGTCAAAAACAATTGAGCAAACACTGAATGCCATTTTATTTCTTTATTAGCGAAGAGTAGAAATCATTCCAGAATGGCTGTTATATCAATTCTGCTGTTTAGAAATCTCATCGTGCCAGGAAGCTGCCACCGGGCAGTGCCCATTCAGTCTGCGATCTGATTGGCTGAAGTGACCCTTGAGGACTATGAAGTACATTATAAAGTCTAGTAGTGCGGTTTATATACTTTATTACTGGTTGTTAATAAAGTGCAGGGCTCTGGAAGAATTAGTTATTCTCTGGTCCTCTAGTGATCCAGCACCAACTGAGTGTAATATTACATTACGCACTGGGATTTCTGAAGGCTAATAACCTGAAATGGGCTCCGAATGCAGATTGTTTATTATGAAAACACTTGGTTTTATGAACAGATCTGGATTATGCGATGGAAGTCATTTGTCTTTAAAAAAGTTTGAAAGCTGTAAAATTTACTGTATATTTGGTATGTACGTCCCAGTAGTGGGGAAAATAGCAGTACGCTGAAAACCCCTTTATGTGTATTTATTTTCTTTTATTGCTTTTTGTCTATAAAGTTCTCATACTAACACAGAAAAAACATTTAACCGCCATCCCAGCTGAGCATGAGTCAAATAAACTTGACCTTGTGTAGTTCAAAGGCCAAAAAAAGGAACTGACAGACAATGAATAAATATTGTGAGCCAGACAGTTCATGGGGAGCACAAAATACCATTACAATTTTACTAATGCCTGATGAATCCATGGTGAAATATTTTTGCTAATGCCAGACATCATTAAGTGGAGCTATTAGTATTGTTTTGTCAGATTCATCTGCAGAACTATGTAACCGTCTGTAGTCACGAATTAGTAAGCTTTGAGGTTCTCACTTCCTGTTCCTGTCCTTGACTACTACGATGTGAGACATGCTCAGAGCGAGGTTAAAAGAACACCAAACATTATTAAACTTGTTCCCGTCAGACAGCACTTATGTCTCATCTGTGCATAGTGCTCTGGGATATTTACTCAGATTTAAGGCATAAATTGAAATCGGCAGTTTGGCAGGTTAAAGTTTGGAGACAAAGATGCCAGTAAGTGATAAGAAGATGCAATTTCCCACGACACAGACCGTCTGATAGGTTTTTCTTGATCGCTCACTTTATTAACATGGTATGGGAACCTTTTAGCGAAAGACAAGTGCTCTGTTACAAAACTTAGGGAGTTGTCTCAACACACACACACACACACGGAGCAATGGGGAGCTATCCCTACAGCACCTGGTGAGCAATTGGGCAAAGGATGCCTTTCTCAAGGGCACAACGGTTGCAAACTGCAGGCTGTAAAAGTCGAACCGCCGACCTTTGTGTTACAAGCCTGACTCGCTTACCTTTAGGCGACAACTGCCCCTACTTAAAGGGGAAATTTCACAAGACTTTTTTAAGATGTCAAATAATTCTTTGGTGTCCCCAGAGTACGTATGTGAAGTTCTAGCTTAAAATATTATATAGATAATTTTTTATAGCTTGTTAAAATTGCCACTTTGTAGGTTTTAGCAAAAATGTGCTGTTTTTGGGTGTCCTTTTAAATGCAAATTAGTTGATCCCTGTACTAAATGGCAGTGTCGTGGTTGGATAGTGCATATTAAGGGGCCGTATAATCCCCTTCTGACATCACAGGGGGAGCCAAATTTCAATGACCTTCACATGCTTGCAGAGAATGGTTTACCAAAACTAAGTTACTGGGTTGCTCTTTTTCACATTTTCTAGGTTGGTAGAAGCACTGGGGACCCAATTATAGCACTTAAACATGAATAAAAATCAGATTTTCATAATATGTCCCCTTTAACTGTGCTGTCTCTAGTGATACCCATTATGGCCAAATTTATGTTGCCTTTATGTTACCCAATTTGAATATTTAAAATATTATATGTAGTCAAAGTTTAAGGTCATTAAGGCTGGTAAGACAGAGAGTGCTATGCTAAAAAAATAAAAAGTTGGTTCAACTTAAAAAAGTAAGTTACCTGGTAGTCTAAGTTAATTCAACACACAACATTTATTAATTAATATATAATAGAATATATAAATTTGACTTACATTTTTAATTGAATTAACTCAAAAAGGCAACCAGGTAAATTTTATGTTTTTAAATATATTATATTTAAATTGATTTTACAAACTTAAAGCATTATCATATAATATATTGCAGTATTTAGCATATCACATTTTTCTTACATCTTATGCAGCCATACCTGTATTTTCATGCTTACAGTACAGACTATTGAGATGCTCTTGCTTAGCCTTTATTGAAATGTTGTATCTGTTTTTCCATGTATAGCAGTATTTATATGAGAGTTACTTATGTGGAGTGGTCCAATTCAGTCACTTTCAATTTCGGATGGTGTCCTATAATGCACAACAAGACAAGGCAACAAGACATCTTACTATGTGTTAGAACATCTGATCAACCATTACTAAGTACCTTTTAAAGCTTTACAGTTTAACACACAGACAAGTTACTAGAATCCCTAATAAACCTTTCGATATACGACCACAAAAGTTAATGTGAAAGCAGAGCATAAAGGAAGAGAGATTAATGCTCCCCGGCCCTTTAACAGGCTGAGAAGAATTTAAGGAATGAATGTTGACTTCAGCTTTTTACAATTTGCACTGAGTTTGCTGACTTATCACTTACCACAAATATTTCCTCCACTATTTCACCCTTTAAGCTTCGACCACAATCTCACAGATGAGTTTTCCAGGGGCCGCACCGTGCCAAACTTTCCATCGGAGTCACCCCTTTATGTGCACCGAGTGTGTGTGAGAGAACATACTCATCATGCGGTAGTAAATGTACCATGACAGCTAAGATACTTCTCTAGTGTTTACATAACATCAATTCCACTGTCAAATGTGCCATTTATATGAGAAATAAGACATCCCATTATGGCAGACTTCATTTTGCTTATTATTTATTTCAGCTGGGCGCACGCTTCTAGAATTCGCAAGCAAACTCGCAAGATCAGTCGAACTTTTGTCATCACATTAGACACTTAAGGTTCTCTAAGGGATGCTACTGTTGGCAGTCAAAGGGAACGACTTCAGTAGAGATGTGTATGTGCGCTCATGGCTCAAATATGGCAATCGGAGAGACGAACTTGATCAAGCATTACTTTAGGGTCATGGGGTCGTCCGTCCGTAAGTGACAGAGCGCGGAATGCTTGTTGAGGGCATCCGTCATGCGTAACGCTTGTGTCTTATGTGCGTGTGTTTCCTATTGAAGCAACACATGTGAGGGAGGCTATACGTCGCTGGTTCATATGGAAATAGAAGCAAGATGCGTGTGTTTGTGGGCCTGCACATAAACGTATGTTACAGGCTCATGTACGCTTTTATGCACACAATATATCCGTGGAGAAAGTGGGAAAGAAAACAATCTCCACCTAATCAGAACCAGGTCACTTTGCTGTCCGGGCCTCGCCTGACATTTACGACCTTGCTTTGGCTCCGCGCTCGCGCTTTACAACGCGAAGCTCCACTTCACCATATAACTGATTTGCTGGCGTCCCTAAATCTACGCATAAAGCAACGCCTGACTTCACGAGGTTCCCATTTAAAGAAAAAAGATGTCATGCAACAGGAAACGGTTCTTATATATCACTCACAGTTTCTGACAAGAATATTCAGAGAAGAAAAAGAGGAAAATCTGGCTGGAGGTGCGGTATGCGTTCTGAGTCATAACATTTCGGCTTTTCTGTTTTCTCTCTTTAGATTCTTTCTCGCTTTGTGTTTTTTTTAAGCTGTCGACTTGATTCTTGCCCTAAAAAAGTCAAATAGCACATGTTGACTAATACCGATAATGCCGAAAAAAGCAAATTCATGTTGTGAATGACCTAACGGTTTTGCTTTTTAAAAACTGAAATGAAGTTGGGCAGTATTAATGCCCTGACAGCCAGGTGCTGTGGACTTGGCCAGCGGATCCATTTCTCAGGCCAGCTGGAAAATGAGTTGCAGAATTTATCTGTACCCTTTTCCCTTGACAAATTATTTTATTGTTCTCGCACAGTTGGTTTGCATTTATTCTTTTGGCTAATGATAGGTTAAGGCAGCGTGATCGCGCAGTTAAATGGCGAACGCGCCCAACTGGGGCCGTTCCCGTAATGACAAAGCATATTTGCTCTCTGCGCTGACAGAAAGATAGATTGGCAGTTTAATGCTAGCCGATCTTTGGGAACCTGCACCGATATGATTCATCAAAAGGGATTTTCTGATCTCTCGTTCAAAATTAAGCAATTGCATTACAATACAGCTATCTTGCCTCGGGATACCTGAAAGCATACCCCACTTATACCCAAAGGTCACATATTTTGCCAGGCTTAATTGGATTACAGGACCGTCGGCGATATAGGTATGTTCCTGCCTGATGTAGATGGTGAGATAGCGCCGTTATAACCGTCTGCGTACTGCACTCTACCTGACCCAGGCACGGTAGACGAAAGTTAGGCTGCTAATCTTTTACAAATGCTGCTAGTCTCCAATACCAGGCTTTCCTGAAGATTACCGAGTCAAAACAGCCCCCGTTTCTCAATGAGTCTCCGTCGCAAATATGTCTGAATCAAACAGTGACTAACACATAACTTCTGTCTAGAGGGCTCGTTTGCAAATGAGAGCGCCTTACCGGAGACGCCGGCTGTGTATCTGTTCCCGTTCACATTCATCTGGAGGATCTGGTTTCACTTTAGAATCGGCACACTTACTTTCAAGGATGTTACGGAGTGGAGACAGCGATCCGCTCGGAGGATTGTAACGTCATAACAAGAAAGTGTTTAAAAATAATGCAGTATTGCATAATTCGTTTTTAAATATAAATAATTATGTTATGTTTTATGGTTAGTCACACACTAAATTAATGTAAAAAGTGCTGCATTAAAAAAAATTCAACGAAGTGTTGTAAAAGTTGCAATTAAATAATGTTTTTTTAATGCTAGTATACTAAATAATAAAGCATACTTGTACATGAAAATTTGCTTACAGAATGCACGTGACTTGGAGAAGATATGTATTGTATGTGTGTGTGTGTGATTTGAGTCTTTACAGTGATTTATATTTCAGTCCAGTCCATATGTGATATCAAGAGGAAGCACTTCAGAAAACATCTGAAGTGTATCTGTGCAAATCTCTGTAGCCCTCTGTTTTTTTTTTTACATGAGTTACGGCATTTACGCCAAATCATTCATTAAACTAGCAGTCTCCTCTTTATGCTGTTACAACATGTTTTGACAAAAATCTTATCAGTAAAGGATATACAGAGAAATGATGAAAGACATACAGCCTTTTTGGTTCCCCCACGCCCTCCACTTCAATTCGAAGCAGGAGCTTCCAAAACATGTTTCTCATTCCATGTCACCAGATCGCTGCCAACCACACATCTTGAAGAGGACTCGGAGTTGTATTTTCATGTGTTCTCTTTGTTTACATGGGGTTAGCTACATTTTCAGATCACTTTGTGCTTTAATTGACTCCATATAGTTTTGACTCGACTCCAGTGACAAATGGAAAGATTGTCTCTGCGAATTAGTCGATGGCAGAGAAATTGAGGGAGCCCAGCAAAACGCTTGATTTGCGTAATAACTTTCGGCATAAACACTGCAATCGTTTTCGATGTCGTACTTGTGTTTTGATCATTATCCCAGTGGTTTTTGTTTTGCTTGCTTGTTTTGATAAAGCTTACATTTCACCAGAACACTTAATGTTAAACGACGTTTTAAGTTTGTAACGTTACAAGTTCGACAAATAAGGCGGCGCATTAAAGAAATGGATTTCAAATGTGCCAGCTATTAAAGGAAAACACCACAGTTTTTCAATATTTTATTATGTTCTTACATCAACTTAGATGAATTAATACATAACTATTTTTTTTCAATGCGTGCACTTTTAATCTTTGTACAGCGCTTCTTGATGTGTTAGCATTTAGCCTAGCCCCATTCATTCCTATGGCTCCAAACAAAAGTTTTATTTTGTGCCACCATACTTACTGGTGTAACTACTCATGTCTTTAAATAGGGAAAACATGGAAGTGTTTGCTGGCTTCTAAATGTATCCCTGTTTGGATCCTAAGGAATGAATGGAGCTAAATGCTATAACGTATTCACGACGCGCTGTACAAAGATTAAAAGTGCACTCATTGAATTAAGATAGGTATGTATTAATTTGTCTAAGTTGAGGTAAGAACATATTAAAATATTGAAAAACGGTGATGTTTTCCTTTAAGTGTGTCAAGAAATGAAGTCTTTTTAAATAGCCGCTGTGGAATATGTACTTGCTTACGTTCTCTTTATCCTCAAAAGTGAGTTTTAAAGTCAAATTGTATGCACTACCTCGACTAAACAAACAGCAGTCGCCTTAAAGGAAATACATTTTATATTTTTAGACCAAACTAGCTCACGGTAAAGAATGAACAACACTTACTACTGTAAAATAGCTCGCTTGTAACATGTCATCAAGGCTTATTAGACTTGCTGATAGATGTGCGAAAACCTTGAATGACAGTTTGACCACTAAATGCGTTTCAAATCATAAGCACAGTATTGAGATACCAGTCTCAAGAGCTCTGAAGCAGGAACTAAATCCAGTTATCTAGGAAATTATTAGGATATTGTACACACTTGCCGGCCAAAACTCACTTAAAAAGGATGAAGGAAACCGCAATGGACACTTTCATAAAAAAAACATGTTTGCATTAGCAATGATGTAAAATGGCAAGAATTCATATTTCACCTCAGATTTTGCTCGTGAAGAAAACACTTGGGTTTTTTCGCGCAAAAGAAAACAAATATTTGCATTTCAAAGCGCCTTCGGAAAAAATTTAAAACAAACTTTTTATGGTTTTGGAGTATATTTTGGAAAATTTCAGAGATGAAATGAATATGATTTATAGTTTATAAACTCACAACTAATGCCAGGTTGTGTGAAAAGACGATGTTAAGTCATGCATAAGAACGGGAATGCAGGAAAAAACGATCCGTAAGAAAGCTAGCTAACTGATTTTTAGTGTTGTTTGTAATACATAAGCCAAACTCAGGATTTAAACTGCAAAGTTGAGCTACAACTCCATCCGGTTTGTTGTACACTGTAAAAAAATTCCGTAGAAATTGCAGCTGGGTTGCCGGTAATTTACCGTAGATTTAAATTTATGTTATTTACTGGCAACATTTTGTTCAAAGTTAAATGAACATTAAACATTTACAAGTCTTTGTCTTTATAGAGTAAAACTAAAAAAACAGCATCAAGCTAAACATTCTGGGAAACAAAATCTGAAGCAAAAAACAGAAAAAGGTTGATGATGACTTCTGGTTCCCAGAATGCTTTGCATGAGGCTGTTATTGTATAGTTTTATTCTGTAAAAATAAATACTTGTTAATATTTAAAATTGATTGAACTTTGAACAAATTCTTGCCAGTAAATTACATAAATGTAAATCTACGGTAAATTACCGGCAACCCAGCTGCAATAACATTGTAATTTCTACGGAATTTTTTTACAGTGTAGTGACGTTGCTCACTACATGTAATACAGTTAAAACGGTTATCAACCAAGCAGAGACACCAGGACCTCTGACCTGCTGAATGCTTACATAGTAAGAGTAGGTTTGTTGTTAAAACATACTTATAGCGGGTTGGATATACTGTATCTCCTCAGCTGGATATGACCGGCTGTCTGTTTAAACAGCCCTTAATTTACCACACTCTCCTTCAAACCCTATCTAGACTAAGATTGAAAGTATTTCCATTAAAATCACCCCATGATGCCCTGCTATTTTATGCATACCGCCTCCGTCTCCTGCCCTTTTTAGGTTCTGCAGCCCTCATTTCTCAAACCTGGCAGCCAGTGTGTGTTATTCCTGATCGTGGGCTCCTGTGCTGACGGATGCCCTACCTTCTCTTCTGCTCTCTGGGGACGTCTGCATTGTGAGGGCCCCGTTTGATGTGTGATGATGTATATTGTCTGGTGATCTGTCCTCTCTCAGGTTACCAGGGGTCTTAGCATTGGGGGGATATAAAAGAGGGTCGAGTTGGAGCGGTTCTTAGGTTTGCGATGGCTATACCCCACAATACAGAAAGAGTCACTTTGTATTGTCCACTTCCCTTTTGAGATGTGTGTGGTTTGAAACTCTATGCACGTTGAGGGTCGATGGAAAAACACAGGCCTTCATGTTAATGTATTCAAAGAATATGAAGTGCATGTTTTGGCCCCATGTGCCCACTTTAAGTTCTGGTAGATTGACAGGCTTCTTTGGAAGTGATTTCTTTTGCATGTTAAGCAGTGATCGTTGATTTGACCCCTCTATGATTCATTGTTCGGATTAAAGTGGATTTTTTTGACAGCTACATTTATTTATGGAACAACAGTGGGTTGAATTGTTCTATTGTGTTCTTCAAAGGCTGAAACGGTTTTAGGCATGGCCATGAGGTTTGACTGAGAGGGTGCTTTGATAGTGACTAAGTTAGTTTGCCATTGCGAAGGAAATCCGAGTGCGGCCAAATCCATCATCTGTTCTGAATTTGCAGATAACATTTGTTTGGGGATATCAGTAGGGATTGTGTTCTTGTTTTCGGCTTGGACTGGTCAACTCGGCACGCTGTTTTAAGAGGGCATGGGGTTTTAAGTGGGGGGTTCGATGCAGGAAACATGAAACAAGATGAATAATCAAATAAAAATAATAGCTTCCTTCTCTGCGCTCGTTGTCAAAGCAAATTGTTACTTTTAAAGAAAAAACAGTGGAGCCAAGTCATTTCTTAATCATTGGGACTACTCAATACCCTCCATGAGGGTAAGTCTGGTAGTAACATTTTATCCCGATCCCTGCCAGAGACTTCAAAGCCAAACCAATTACACAGAACGCTTTGAACGTCTTTTTCTGAAAGAAAGGTTTTATTATTTTTCCTCCGGTAAAACAAGCATAACAAAAAATATGAAATGAAATATGATTCTTTGTTGCGTTCTTCACGTAACCATCTGGTTTTCCCCATATCTAATAAAAAGGGTTCCCTTAGAGAATTACAGGCAGCTGAAGTGCGCAGATAACAAAATAATCATTTTCAAATGTTGTTTTATTTAATTACGGCTCAATTATGAACACTTAATCTGTTTTAGGAGTTCCAAAAATGCTTCTTGTCCATCACAATATGCATCCAAGAATGTTTTAACCATAGCATAAACACTGCAATCGTTTTCGATGTCGTACTTGTTTTTTGATCATTATCCCAGTGGCTTTTGTTTCGCTTGCTTGTTTTGATAAAGCTTACATTTCACCAGAACACATCTCAGGACCCACCAATTTTTTTAATAGAAAAATACAATTAGAAATACAAACAGAAATTTGTTCTCTTTTAGAGGAGAGTAGTTTATATATCATTTTTATTGTATGAAATGTAAGTTAAATCACCTACCTGATATCGAAAAAAAATGCTATTACCGTAGTTTCCGGACTATAAGTCGTTTTTTCATATTTTGGCTGGTGCTGCGTCTTATTCTCAGGAGCGCCTTGTAAGTCTGTATGAATTAATTTTGATATTTTTGAGGCAAGAGAGGCCATTACCATCTACAGGAGTGAGGGTCCGCTATATGCTGCTCCAGTATTTATACAATTCAGTGGATTCAGTGATGTTGAATGACGAGTCCACAAACTAGATGCTTGGTGGCTTGTTTGGTTAATTTATCCTCTTCAGCCTTCCAGGTATGTTCTGTATGCTTTTGTTTATCGTGTAAATAACTGATAATGTTACGATTACTTACGAACATCTTTTCAGCCTGCTGTTTTGTCAGCTATTGTTTAGTTGAATGACTTGCCTCTCCAGGTGAAATGTGTGTTTTTCGGCGCGGATTTTGTGAAATAATTGTATAAATAAATGCCACGTATAGTCCACTGCGACTTATATATGTTATTTCGTCTGACTGACGCATTTTTGATTGGTGCGACTTATACTCCTGTGCGACTTATAGTCCAGAAAATACGGTAACCCTTTAGAACTGAGGCAAAAATAGGTTGTTTGCACACATTTAGTTTTGTGAAACTGTCAAACTCTTAAAGGAACATGCCAACTTTTTGGGTCTTTAGCTTATTTACTGTATCCCCCAGAGTTAGATAAGTCCATAAATACCTTTTTCTTCTCCGTACGTGCCGTAACTCTGTCTGACGTACCCACCGCTAGCCTAGCTTAGCACAAAGACTGGAAGTAAATGGCTCCAGCTAGCATACTGCTCCCAATAAGTGACAAAATAATGCCAACATTTTCCTATTTATATGTTGTGATTTGTATAGTCACAGTGTGTACAAATAACAAGGTCATATAGGACACAGACATTTTTTAACTGTACACATTCTGCGAACTATATTTTTAGAAGGTGATGCACTGCTACAGTACTTGGGTGAAGTGATTTGTGTAAAAAGTGTGTAAGTATGTGTGTAAAAAGACATGAAATACATTTTACTGTTTTATTTAGAAATAATAAAAAAAACAAGTGATTGAAAGAATCAATCAAGAATTACTTTAGACTTGAAAAATATACTGTACTTCATACATACAAGTCATTTTAGTGTTACTGATGTACACAAAAATTCATTTAGAAGCCTCTTTTACCCCCCATTTTTTTTATAGAGTTGCGGTCAAATGAATAGCCCTTGGTAGAATGTGTCAGCGGCGACACTCGCGGTCTAATGCTGCATTTACACCAGCCGCAGTAGAGGCGTCAAGCGCGAGGGATTTCAATGTTAAGTCAATGTGAAGACGCGTGTCTGGAGGTCTCGCGGCGCGAATGAGGCATTTTGACGCGATTTTGACGCCTCTAAACGTGGCTGGTGTGAACCCACGGTAATAGGGTTTGCCATTAATAGGACAACAGTTTTTGTGTCATTCACCACAACAATTAAGTGACTACAACAACCAAGGTGCGTGACTCACCTGATCCCACTGTGCGACCCTGACCTAGAGTACATCATGAACAGTGTTGGGAAAAGTAATGCATTACAATATTAAAGGATAATTCCGGTATTTAACACTTTGAGTCTCATTTCTGGTTTGTTTTGGATGAACTACAGTGATGGACACCGAAATTTTGACAATGGGTCGTGTCTTGACTTTTTGACTCGTTTAGAAGCGTCTCTTGACTGCTTCAGAATGGAAGTCAATGACCATGCACAAACATGTCATTAAAACAACACTTACATTCATTTTCAAAACTGTGCTACTCACCGAGTGGTTTGTGGTGTTTGTTGATGATTAAAAACAAATATGTTGGCGCAATGGATGATTTCAATCCGTGTTATTTGCTATAGTGGAACTATTTTTTCAGATACCTCACAACCGCGTATACACTCTAAAAAACAAACGGTGCTATATAGCACCAAAACAGTTGCTTTGGATCGTAACGATAGAAGAACCATTTTTAGTGCCATATAGCACCGGTGAAGAACCAGTGAAGCACCAGTGAAGCACCTGTGTAGAACCATATAGTGCTATGTAGAACCATATGTGGTGCTATATGGCCCCTATATGGTTCTACACTGGTGCTTCACTGGTGCTTCACTGGTGCTTCACTGGTGCTTCACTGGTTCTTCACCGGTGCTATATGGCACTAAAATGGTTCTTCTATCGTTACGATCCAAAGCAATTGTTTTGGTGCTATATAGCACCGTTTGTTTTTTTAGAGTGTATACTTCCACTCTATATTTGAGTCTGAAGAGTTAGCACACTCCCGACCACTTGATGGCGACAACCACTTTGCCATACAAGTACGCTCGGTGTCTAGCGTATAGACAGTCACAATCGAGCTCAACTTCAAACCTAAGGCTGGTCACTGAGCCATCAAATATGGGAAAAATTTATTTAAACCGAGCGAAAAAACTACAACCACATGTAAACAGACCCCTTTTCCGTTTCCAGCGGCGCAGTGATATATCAGCGAGCAATGAGTCTTCCAAGAGAAGTCAATGGAATTTCACAAAATGCCAAATAAAAAACGACAGAAACTGTATTTCGCTACACAACTTGTTTTTAATCATCAACGAACACCACGAACCACTCGGTGAGTAGCACAGTTTTGAAAATGAACGTTAAGTGTTGTTTTAATGATATGTTTGTGCATGGTCATTGACTTCCATTCAGAAGCAGTCAAGAGACGCTTCTAAACGAGTCAAAAAGTCAAGACACGACCCATTGTCAAAATTTCAGTGTCCATCACTGTAGTTCATCCAAAACAAACCAGAAATGAGACTCAAAGTGTTAAATACCGGAATTATTCTTTAAGTTACTCCCAAAAAAGGGACTAATTGCGTTACTTTTCATGGAAAGTAATGCTTACGTTACTTTTACGTTACTTTTGCGTTACTTTTTCTTGGCTGATGCTTGATTTCTTTCAGGTCTTGCATGTGTTTTTTATGACTGAAAAGTTCTGCATTCAGAAATATTATATTACATCTCAGTTTCTGACTCAAACTGTTCCCACACAAGCGTGTTCGCATAGAGTGCATAATGTGACTATGTTTAGTACATCATTTTCTTTTAATCTAATTAATTAAACTATAAAAGTAACTTGCATTACTTAAAAAAGTAACTCAAATATTTATTTGTACATTAAAAAATTAATGTATTACTCTTTACCTCAGAAAAGTAATATTATTACGTAATGCACGTTACTTGTAATGCGTTACCCCCAACACTGATCATGATTGTGTAAAAGTGTATAAAAAAAGTTTTAGGATCATCAATACCTTATGCCTAAAATTTTAACCACAAGGTTACTGTCATGTTTTGGGGTTGAATTAGGCCTCTGTCATTTCACTGGAACTTCCTGCCATGTGTATTCACTTGAGTTCCCTCACAAATTTAGGCCTGCTTGTAAATATATTGTAGGAAACATTTAAGGGGAACTCTCGTTAATGTGGGCTAATACCGCCATGAACAAAGTCTCTTTTGCCACAGGCAGCCCATGAAGATCCCGCATTGGTAGATTTGTGTCAACAGGCAATGACAAATCCAAGTTGGATTTGGATCATATTGATCTAGACTATTAGACTATTAGGATGATTAACAGTGAATTGTAAAGCTCTCTCCCACATGTATATGTTTGACATGGCTTGCTGTTCACTGACTATAAGCTGTCATACCTTAGGAATGCTCCAAAAGAAAATATCAGCCCTGACTCTTACAACAGAGGAATTTACGCTTTGGACACCGTACAAGACTGCATTTCACTTTTAATTACAAGGGTTTGTTTTCATAACAAGGATTAGGCGAGAACCTTATTATTAAGTCACAACCCGAGGGCCTGATGTAAAAGATATTTTGCAAATGGAATTAATCTCACATAAGCTTTGCTGGGAATTCAAGAATATTTCAATATGACTTTACAAGGCAAACAGACAAAACTGAAGCCTTTTGTTTCAGAGAAAAGCTCTTTTTTGGCCTGTTTATTTTGTCACAACATATTTATATAGACTAATGTGGTTATAAGCATTGACTATGCAATGGAAGACAAATGCACAAATGCAAACCAAATGATACATTTCCAAAATGCCTACAGATACCACACGGCTGCATCCAATGCAACGCATACAATCTCACATCACACAGTGTTTCAATACAACTGTCATAGAGCATAAGGTCTCCAAGTTCTTTGGTTTTTACAGAGCCCCAAAGAGCATTTCGGAGACCATAAAAGCCATAAGAGAGCCTATGATGAGGAACCCTGAGTTTTAATGTTAAGGCTGTACATTTTTACAGCACACGACACTGGAATGCACTACAACACTCCTGACACATTTTACATTGTAATCACCCCACTGTTCTTGAGTCTATAGAGTTCGGTAGGCCTGTCGTAAAATTGTTTCCCGTAACCTCATCTCGCGACATAGATCGTAAAACAAAAGCTCTGTTTATGGACCTATTTCTTACTGCTTTTCATTATAATACAACATTCTTGTTGTGTTTTACACTATATTAAAGACAGCTTATGGGATTCAGCTACAGACAATAGAATTTTAAAGTCGTTCACCTGCAATTTATAATGCTTCTTGTGTGGCACTGATGGTTTCTTAAATAGTAGGCTACAGACTGATGGATCGGACTCTTCTACAAGTCCACATACCTTTAAAAACAATTTATTATTTAATTATTTTAAATGGGACATATCATGAAAATCTGACTTTTTCCATGTTTAAGTGCTATAATTGGGTACCCAGTGCTTCTATCAACATTTATACCATGGTCTGTTTAAATACTCGATTCTGATTGGCTGAAAGGTGTGCATTAAAACCGTTTAATGCACAGGTAGTTCCAGTCAGTTTGATTACAGTTAGAAATTAATCCGCTACTATAAACATTGGTAACCATAGTAACACAGTTGCAGAGAGAGCAAGAGAGAGAGAGAGCGAGCGAGCGAGAGAGACGTGAGTGCGTCACATCTCTCTTTAAAGGGAGTCTCTCTCTCTTTCTTTCTCTCTCTCTCTCTGGTGCTTCTCTTTCAGTTCTCTGTCTATCTTTTAAAATATCGCTTCGAAATTTCCAACTGTTTGATTTTTGTTTTCATTTAATGTCATTTATTTAATTAATTTAAATAAAAGCAATACAATGGCACTACTTTATTTAAAGTGGACGGAGTGCGAGCCTTAACTTAAGAAAATAACCGTCATTTTACCCGTCTGTTAAAAAATTACACGGTAAACATTAACTACAGCTTTAACTTGGCAAATAACCAAGGTATAAGCGGGATAATCCACGGCTAGCCATGCATTAAAGGTGCAGTGTGTAAATTTTAGCAGCATCTAGTGGTGAGGTTGCGAATTGCAACCAATGGCTCAGTCCACTGCTCTTCCCTCGCGTTTGAAATGCATAGAGAAGCTACAGTAGCCACCGCAAAAAAATGTCATCGCCGTAAAAAAAGTTTTCTGTTAAGGGGTTCTGTAGAAACATGGCAGCACAAAATGTCGACTTCCATGTAAGGGGAGCCTCGGTGTATGTAGATAAAAACGGCTCATTCTTAGGTTATAAAAACATAACGGTTCATTATAAAAAGGTCTTTATACACCCCTGATAATGTAGTTTTGTATATTATTTTGCATTTCTGTCAAGAGATCCTTTTAAAAATTACACACTGCACCTTTAAAGGTTTTAATGCCTCCGCTACGCGTCGGGTGGTTCTTCGCCTCTACGTCGTGCATTAAAACCCTTTAATACATGGCTAGCCGTGGATTATCCCTTACAGAAACTTTGAAAAAGATCAATCCAGTAACTTAGTTTTGGTAAACCCTTCTCTGCAAGCATGTGAAAAAATAGGTCATTGAAATTTGCCTCCCCTTGTGATGTCAGAAGGGGATAATACCACCCTTAATCTGCACTATCCAACCACGGCACTGCCATTTAGTGCATAGATAAACTCATTTGCATTTTAAAGGACACACCCAAAAACAGCACATTTTTGCTCGCACCTATGGCAATTTTAACATGCTATAATAAATTATCTATATGGTATTTTGAGCTAGAACTTCACATACGTACTCTGGGAGCAACAAAGATTTATTTTACATTTTAAAAAAGTCTTGTGAAATGTCCCCTTTAAATCTTTGGCCGTGCAAAAGTCAACCACCAAGCAAAAGTCAGCCACCAAAATGTGAGTGTATTGTTGTTGAGTGTGTTATTTCTTGCTGTTAAGCTGTCTATAAGTTTTTTTTTTGTCCATTGCAATGCATTTTCAGGATGGTTGTTAGGTGGGTGCTAGGACAGACGAAGTCAATAGACTATGGCTACGTCCGAAATCGCATACTGTGATAGCAGGTACTGAATCAGATGAAGAACCTACTCATTGACTGCTTAAACTGTAAATACTATATAGTATGGATATGGATACTACTACATCCATACTACATCTGCCATTTTGATACATCACGTGACATACGTCGTCAAAACAACAAGTTAGTCGTTAACTGGAATGACGTTAAACAAGTGCAATTAAAACAAAAGGGATAGCTGTTTAAAGGTGGGGTGCGTGATTTTTTGAAAAACACTTTGGACAAGGGAGTCGGGCTGACTACCAAAACACACTTGTAGCCAATCAGCAGTGTCTACTAACCAACATCGTTGCCTGGGTTGTGTATGTGTGGGTCCAGATTATATTGGGGTAGGGGCGTGTTTGTTTAGGTGATTTCAAATCTCAATATTGGCTTTCAGAGATCATGCACCCCGCCTTTAATATATGTATTTGCATTCGGGCATTCAGGCATTTTTGAATAAAACAACACCCCTCCACACCCGTTTTCTTTGTTTGATAACTCCTCTACTAGGGGATCAAGGGATAGCAGAGTGTCCATGGAATAAACACTTCGGGATCTTGCCGGAAGTAGTAAGTCATCCGGCTACTTTTCGCTTACTGTTTTTTGAATACTATGAATTCGGACATAATCCCTGCGTATTTCTTAATAGAAGTAGGTGGTTTCGAACATGATCTAGTTGCATTGTTCTTATTTTTTATTAGAGATTGTAGTGTATCCATCATGGGAATCTAGAGTCATCATCCCAGTCTCTCTGGCACAAAAGCCATTGCCACAACTCTGCCAGGTTCTGCAGCACCACCCTGAACCAGCCTCACCCGCTGCTTACTGGAAACCAGAGTGATGGTGGTCCAAATCCACCCACGTCAATCCACAGAGGACAGACTTGCAGGCTCCTCCAGTGACAGCTTATCACCAGCAGGTGGTGGCATGCCCAAGAGGAACCTAGTAATTAGTATAAAGGTATAGAAGATTAACAATGACCATCTTGTCTGGATGTACATCCAGAAAAATGACACTGGCAGCGCTCACAGTCAGGGCAGACGACCTGAACTTTTGTGCCTTTGCTTGGTGTTTGTTTCCCTTTAATGTCTTGAAAAGTCCAGGTAATGTTTAAATCACCAGTGAGCCTTGATTTATATGGTTTCCCTGTCTAAGTATGCGGTTAAGTCATTGGACTGTAGGAGTGGTACAGGCAGTGTTTGGTGTTTGTTTGTGTTCAGTAGTCTGCGGTCAGTTTCGGCCGGTTTTGGGAGCCGTGCCTATGATGAAATCAGCAAGCAGCTGCATCTGCCCTTTTTGTTAGGAGTATTGATAAGTGGATGTCCTCCTTTGTAGAAAGGATTATGCGTTTGAGCATATTATTTGTAACTTTAATGTGGCCTGCAAATACTTTATGCTATTATGGAGATTCCAGATGTATTTGCTCATTTGTTTTCATGAGGAACACCAACGGGAGAATTAAAGAAATGTAGTGTGCTACATTTTACACATTTGGCAGATGCTTTTATCCAAAAGGACTTACTGCACAGTTCATTCAAGCTATTCTAATTATCAATATGTCAGTATGTTGGCGCGGCCAAGATGAAGACAGCAGGCCATGCCTACTTTAAGCTTCAAAAATGCTCTTCATAAACCTATGGGTGACGTCACGGACACTACCTCCATTTTTTACAGTCTATGGGTGAATCAATGTGACATCACATTGATGGGAGATCTCCAACAAGCTGTTTTGTTTGACTGTTGCGGTTTAAAGGAGATTACACAAAGAAGAATAAATGGATTTTAATAATTACATGATGTTTTTGAACACACACTGGCGACTCATTTTCTGATAGAAAAACATTTAAACGTGCATTTTTTAGGTTAGGGGGGCTTTAATACTTCCCAACAGGTGTCAATATACATTTCAATTATTTTGACATTGGCTTTAAAAAAATTTAAAATAATTAACATTTATTTTTCCATAAAAGTGAAACAAAAACCAGGATTTCTCCTTGGACAGAAACTGCCATAACAAACCGATTTCATCCTCATGAAAAACATAATGTCTGGTGGTACCAATAATCCAGCAGTCCTTTCAATCCTTCATAATTTAATCAAGTTACAGTACGTGCACCTGTTTAAGTGAACCTTTTCCCAGACTTTGTTATTTTTCATTTTGTCGTACCCTCAGGTTTTCAATCAAACCTTCATTACTAAGCAAACAAATAAGTTCCGGGTCTGGAATGAGGAGACACAAATATAGACACAAGTTATGAGATCTAAACATGGAATAGACTCTTGTCTCTAATACACAACATCTGCACAGGACACTTCAGTCATGGTGAGGAACACAAGCAGGCATCTACTGACCCGGCAGTGTGGTGGGGGGAGTGAGAACTAAATGAGAACTTTAAAAAAGCAGTGAGAGATGAAACAAGAAGAAGAAATGATCGTTATTAACTGTTTAAGCGCTGATGCTATGATTTATGGCGCTAAAGGACCTTGAGTAGAAATGTCATTGCGCATTTCCACACGCATCAGTCTTGTGGTTTTGGCAGCTTGTTGTTCTCCGGA
>NC_133347.1:11012937-11147937 GCF_030506205.2 Paramisgurnus dabryanus
GGACGTCAAGGGAGAAGCCCAAAATAGTGTCGCACCTGTGGGCAGAGATCAGAGTTATAGAGACAGCTAACATCCTGAAAGCCATCTAATGCTTGATGCTTCAGTGATATGCGCCACTGAGTAATAACCAATGTTTACTTAAGCTGTGTTTTTCAACCATGTTGTTATTCCTGTTTAATATGATTATTTTCACTTTATTTGTTCCAGGAAGCATCACAAAAATATAAGTTTTACTTACAAGATGAAAATGCTTGTTGACATTATATGCTGTATATCTTTCTTCAGGGGGCATAATTTGACAAACTCCAATAGGATGTGATATAAATAACTCAATGCCCGGTTAACCAAACTGCAGCAGGGACTCTTGTACAGGTGGAGTGAAGGCAGTATGGCACTTCCTCAGGTCATGACCCGTGACACCTTTTGGCCAGCTGCCTCTTAAAAATTTTTAATGGAAGTAAGATTATATTGGAAGTAAAACACATATTATTTTGTGGTAACACTTTATTTTACGACCCGCAAAGTACCGCGTAATTAAACCGAATTTACAGCGTACCTATTTGTAACAACAGGGTAGGTAACCTGTAGGTATAAGGGAATAATATTTTAAGTTTGGGGTAATAAGGGGGTAAGAATATGAAGAATTATAAATTATTTATACTCTAAGTATTTTATAACAACAGGGTACCTATTGTAATATTACGTGGTATGTATGACTTAGTCAAGTCTATGGGGAAATTATGTTTTATTTATTTTTTATTGAGAATTTTTCATATTGACTACTGAATGTTGTATACAGTCAATGTCTACGAGCCACATCGGCAAATAAATATAACAGCATATCACTTTTATTTTAGTAGCCTATATTACTTGCTTTTAATAACAAAAGTCAAGCTGATTTAATGTGGTTATCTTTTTTTTAAGGTAAGTACAATAAAAATAGCAACTTATTCCCTATTTACCAGGAAACTCCTACATTTGCGGACATATTTGAAGTGGTGCTTTGCAATTTATTTACTGTAAACACAAGTATTTTAGCCAAATATAATTTATGCAATGGCAAACCAGAATGAAACAACAGCAGATATCAGCTCCCGCTAAAGCAAAAGACGACTACATGCGTAGACTACTGCGCAGGTGTAGAGCGCGCGGTAGTCTGCAGGAAGTTTGCTGGAACGCGATCCTGAAGTTTTTATTTTAAATAAAAATTATGTGATAATAAACATTAAGTGTTGGCTTAATTATAGTGTTTTAAAGATGTTTTGAAATAAGTTGTTTTAAAATAAAAATAACAATATTCTGTATGTTTATGGTATTTACCCTATAACATTTATTAACAAGAGGTGAACAAAGCACCACTTTAGTTTACAGCCCGCAAATATGAGAGTTACCTGGTACATACACAGAACAAGCGGGGAATAAGCCCCACTTCAATTTACAGCCCGCAAATATAAGAGTTACCTGGTACATACACAGAACAATCGGGGAATAAGCCCCACTTCAATTTACAGCCCGCAAATATAAGAGTTACCTGGTAACTCCTGTATACATATACAGATCAAAGAGGTACAAGTTGCTATTATCTTTATTGTGTGTTATATTTTATTTGCCGACGTGGCTTGTAGACATCAACTGTAGGCTATACAAAACACTTCATCAGGTAAGTAGCAAATTTTCATATTATGAAAAAAAACCTATTCCACATAGACCATATTACCCATAGACGTAAGTCATAGCCTACATACCACGTAATATTACAATAGGTACCCTGTAGTTATGAAATACTTAGAGAATAATTTTCCATATATTCTTACCCCCTTATTACCCCAAACTTAAAATATTATTCACTTATAACTACAAGTACGTACTGTAGAGGTACTCTGTTGTTACAAATAGGTACGCTGTAAATTCGGTTTAATTACGCGGTACTTTGCGGGTCGTAAAATAAAGTGTTACCGATATTTGTTACTTTTATTTTTGGTAGTGCAAAACCAATGAATACCATAGTTGTATTTTTCAAAATAATAATGAATAACCAATGCAATGATGTACCCCTCTGTTTAATTTTCAATCATCTATGTCACTTCCTGGCTTTTTCTCTTTGTCTGTCTCGCTCACTCTCTCAGCAAATCAGCTGTTGGTCTAGCTGAGAATTTACTCAACTACAACAAGAACAGGTGCAGATATTGACACAGGACAGGGGCAGGATGAAAAGTTTGCAGTTGGTTTGGAAGAGAAACTTGTAACACTCGAAATACTACTTTTACCAGTGCTGAAATATATGCACAACCCAATTCACTCTTTGTGTGACATTAAGTATTATTTTATTCAACAATCATAAATTAATGAATTATTGTTATTATTCAACTAAAGCCCAATGTTTAAGTATTGTTCACTGAATACTAGAGTATCTATTCCTACTGAGGTCTAGAGAGAGTTAAATTTCCTTTAGATATCTGCTTACAGATAGCAAGTTTTCACTATCGGGTACCAGGGCTAAATTAAGGCTCGTGACAGATGAGAACTGGCTGCCTGCCCAGGAAAGACGTTGATTTATCAATCTCAAATAACTGTACCATGATCTAAAATCCTGATCTGTGTTACAGATCCCAAATAAAAAAATGACATGTAGATTTTCTTCTGTGTATGTCGGCAATTGATCCTGTGAATGTGGTTTTCAGACTGCTTGAGATCACATAAACATGCACCCAGTTCTGGATTTTAGTAACGATGGGTCATGGTTAGTTTCTCTAATACAAATACAGAGCATCCCTTAAAACTGTTAAAAAATATTTGCCAGTAACTGGCAACAAGGCGGCGTGCACACCAAAGCTTTTATGCTGGCGCCCGGGGTATGTTTTCAACTGTTTCCAATGGAAACTTTGCGTTTTTCAAATAAGCCAGCAGTTAGCGGTTTTCTTCCGCGCTCAGCACCAGAATGCTTTGCATGAGGCTGTTATTATAGTTTTATTCTGTAAATATAAAGAATTGTTAATGTTCAACAAACTGTTGCCAGTAAGTAACCTAAATTTAAATCTACAGTAAGGGGGCGTGCACACCAAAGCTTTTTTATGCAGCTGAAAATGCCTGGAGGATGCCGAATGCCAGCTGTTTTTTCAGCTGAGTGCCACCTTTTTCAGCTGAGCGCTTTGGTAGCTGTGATACTTGAGCTGTGAGCCGGTTGGTTGTTGTGATACTTGTCCCGCCCTTCCTCCAATGTGATTAGATGGCCGTGTGAGAACTGACGTTAATGAGTGGAGCTTTTCACCCAAAATTGAATCTCTTTCAACTCTTGATGCTCAAAAATCTGACAGCTCTTCTACTGGAAACAACTGAAAACATGCGCCGGGCGTAAAAGCTTTGGTGTGCACGCCCCCTTACTGTAGATTTAAATTTACTTACTGGCAACAGTTTGTTCAAAGTTAAATGAACATTGAACATTAACAATTATTTATCTTTACAGAATAAAACTAAAATAACAGCCTCATGCAAAGCATTCTGGGAACCAAAATCTAAAGGAAAAAATGAAAAGGTTGATGAGGATTTCGGGTTCCCACAATGCTTTGTTTTTTACCAATGAGGCTGTTTTTTATAGTTCTATTCTGTAACAACAAAGACTTGTTCATGTTTAATGTTCATTTAACTTTGAACAAACTATTGGCGGTAAATAACATAAATTTAAAGGTGACAAAGAATGCGTTAAAATAATATGTTAAATGGTTCTTTGATATTTACATAGAAGGGTTGTAACTTTATTAGGTGCAAAACATATCCAGAAACATTTTTATATGTCCATTTACAACACTAAGATTTGTTCTTTCTATGAAATGGTCTATTTTTGCCTATTTGGAAGGGTCATGAATAATAATGTTGAGCTCTGCTCTGATTGGTTCTGCTCTGCTCTCTCTGAGGCTCATGCCAGTAGCTAGTAAAAATGTTGGGACGTACATCTCGACTGTGAAGTCACAGTCGTTATGTTAAAATTGGCCTTTTTTTCCAGCAGTCTTTTGTATTCATAAGGTTTACATAAGAATGAGGAAACAATCGTGTTTGAGGCTTACATAATGTCATAACCATGTACAGAACTCTTTTTATTCATCTATGCCTATAGGTAAATACAATTTTCTATTCTATGGCACCTTTAAATCTACAGTAAGTCACTGGAAAACTTTTCTGCATAACTACAGCAAATTGTTTACACTTGAACAATAGGTTTGCAAAAAATAATTTTCAGTTAAATCCTAAGAATCAGTGGGTATATTTTGATCAAAAAGTTTTATTCAAATACTCTAAGGAAAAGTTCTCATGAGGTTATTATGACCCCGACTTATGAGTTTCAGTAATATGACTCCCTCATCTGGTGAATTGTAGGAAATTCATGTGACCGGCTCCACTGTATTAAAATTTTACCCCAAAATCCTGAGAAATATCTTCCAATTGATCAACAATTGTTATCAATAGAGTAAAAACAATAGATGTTTTAAAGTATGTAGATCATAAAGATTCAAAGGTTACTAATAAAGAATTAAACTGCACAAAATATTAAACTTAATGTTCCTGCTATTGATTATGAAATTAGTTGATTATGGCAATCCAGAATCCATCATTTTAATATATTTTTTTATTCCCATTAGCTTGCAGAATAGCTATTTAGTATAGTATATGCCCGGTTTCACAAACAAGGCTTAAAATTATTCCCAGACTACCATGAATGTTTAGGCTATAGTGAATTGCCTTAATGTGAGACATTTTTTGAATTTCAGACTTTTGTAAAATTTGCTTCCTATTTGATGATTAGGGCCTACTCCACCCTTATATTTGACTAGAGATTGAGAGGTTATGTGATTTTTTTATTTTTGTGATGCCATTGTTTTACCTGCATTTACCTGTTTTGTCTAACATTAGGCAGTGTCCCACTTTAGAGCAATTTCATCTTAAATGAAAATTACTTGACCTAACATATTACTGTAATAGGTCAATGCCATTGTTTTGTCTCCTAATTTAACCAAGGCACAGTCCTGGCTTAAGCTTAGGCTTGTCTGTGAAGTTTTATTATACCCTTCTGTCATCAAAACTTCTGCAATTGTATGCTAAAAATTGAGCAAAAATTTTAACTAATGCGTTTTTACTAAACCTGTCTGGTTAAAAAATTGTTTTATCTGATGAACATATCTGGTTGTTTACATATATGTTGAATATTGTAGTATATTATAGCAATTGTCCCACTGTGTTAAAGTATTATATAATATTTGTAGTAGGCTATTATATTAACTAACTAGTGATGTAGTAGGCCTATAAATAGGCTTATTAATCACTCTGTAGTTTCTATGAATGTTATTACAGTTTACTATAGTTAATATACTATAGGGCTACGATATTTTTCATTAAGACTTTAGGCTTGTTTGACTTAAATCGGCCCTGCGCAGACCGATCGGCCTATGATATCAAAATATCGCAAGCTGTGCTTTCCAATAGCTCTCGCGATACTTTGATTTCATAATCCGGTCGGTCTGCGCATCACCGCGTGAATTCGAGCTCGTCTTTTATCACTGACTTGTAACGCAGCTTAGTTTTGGTTCAACCCCGGTCCGACAGAGGGCAGAAATGTACATCATATCGCATAATAAGAAACTTACAACCGGAACGACAGAGAAAGGGAAATAGGCGTACGTGAAGACGACAATTTTGTTGCGACTGAGGAAACCAGCCTCCGTGATCCCTGGAGAAGCCCAGGGAATCATTGGAATCAGTAACTGCTGCCATTTCCGACCAAGTACCGGTAAACCGCCTGCCTGTCTGTCTGCAAAAAAGCCTCGGATGTCAATGGCCGTGCGGCTTCAGCACACGGTATGTTATCGTATATATACTGCTACCAGCACAGTGAGTATCGAAACCGATAGCAAGTGTTCAGCAGTTCATATAAACAAGCCCGCGGCAGCAGCAGAATCCTCTGTTGTGACAGGGGAGCGGCCCGCGCCGAGTTTTCGTATCTACCTGCGGCTAACGTTACCAGGTTATGCTAAAGCTAACAGTTAATGAACAGCCAATGTTTGTTATCCTGGAGACAATACTTTTTAAGCACACTCATGCAAAGATGATTTAACGTTGCTGAAAATTGCGATTTAAGGTGAGGAATGAATGCGGAAACTTTTGTTCTTAACGAGACACCGTTGACTGCTTTGATCCGTAAACTGCGGCTCACTATCTTTGTCATCATGTAAAAATAGCGTTGAATAGCTCTTAAACGGATTTGGTTGGGGTTTCACCTTGATCATGAGACGGGAGACTAAGCTTGATTTTGGAGTCTTTGTTTCTTGCTAACAGATTGTTTTTATGAAAAGATGTTAAGCAAGCTAATGCTCAGTTAGCAGGAAACACTGTTGAAATAAACCTGTCATCATGTGTTGTTATCCAAGCACTATATGTTTACTAGCTATTTTATTTCTCTCTCTCTCTCTGTTTAACTTATATACATTACTTAATATAACTCAAATGAATGTAGCCAGTAATATAAAATACTAACTCATATTTTGTTGTTTTATGGTTTACCAGTGTTCATAGTCCTTTAATCAGCATTTTTATCTCATGAAGGCCTTGTTTATTGCTGCGTTTCTGTCTCGTGTCCTTATATGAAACGTCTATGGCACCTCTTTCGAGTGTTTTGTTTTCAACTCAATGAATTTGTCACATGGCTGTCATTTTTTGGGTTCAGTTGAACAAAGTGTTAATTTTGACCGACTAGCCTCACCTGTCAAATGTATAGCGTGTTAAGCTGATGGGAATGTTGCACGTGAAACGCGGATGATGTCTCACATTTCAGCTCGTTGCCTGGTGTGGTGAGATTGCTAAACACAACACAAGCGATCATTGCCCTCCCTATACACCCACAGATGGCAGATGATCAACGACTGTAGCTTAATTTGTCGTTTAGCCTTCCATGTTTGTCGTATTTACCAGCACCTTGGGTCTTTAATGTTGATAAATGGCAATTTTCCAGCTGCAGGCAAGAGTAGTACGCCATATGTTCCCACTGCGGCAACCGATAGTCTGATGCTGTCTCGTGCAAAAGCAACCCTTGTGATTTTCCTTTGTTATGGCATTGCACATGACGCATATTCGTGTATGCATTGACTGAATTTGGGTGATCAGACTTGATCTGTGTCTCTTATGTGGCATTATTCATGTGTTGTCAGGGGATGAGAGGAGAGCAGTTGTTGCGCTCCTGGCTGCGGACTCAGTGACTTTCTGTTTGGGCTCAGGATGGCGCAGGGAGGGCCTCAGTTGGACTATCACATATTGCAGGACCTCAAGCAACGCTTTCCAGAGATTCCTGAAAAGGTTGTGTCTCAGTGCCTTCTTCAGGTATGAATCAACAACTGAAACCAGGAGTTGCAGATGGTACAATCTGCAATTCAGTTGTCATTGTCACCCCAGTTCAAAATATGAATATCTTGTAATGCATTATATCAGTGCGTCCCTAGTTTGAGTTTAAAGGTATAGTTCACCCAAAAATGAAAATTCTGCAGGGTTCGCAAAATTTTAAAATCCCTGGTAGCCCTTCGGACAGGCACTCTTTAATTTTTGGTAGCCCGAAATGAATATAAGTAGCTTGAATAAAAAATACATTGTTTAATGTAGAATATTGATAAATCCTTCCTGACCATCACCAGCTAACAATTTTTGGTTCCCAAAACATTCCCGTAAGGTTAGTTTTTGGTTTCTAGAACGTTATTTTCCAAGGTTTTTGGTTGGCCAGGAATGTTTTCTTTAAGAAAATAGAACGTTATTTCTAGGTTAGTTTAACATTCCCATAATTTTATTTTAGGTTAGTTTAACGTTCCCCTTACGTTAGAATAATTGAATTATTCTATTACTGAAAGATTATATGAATGTATTATAACACAGGTTATTTAAAAAAAAAAAAACTCAACACATCCCACATTGTATTTAGAAAACACGGTATTTTATCAAATATATAAATAACCAGTGACCTTAACACAATCTAGAAGACTTTAAACAGATATTTGCTGAAAAGGAATAAACATTTAATTCCCTTTAGGTTAACAGATCTTAACCTAAAGTTTAGCCGGCGTTATTAAAATTTACAACAATCAATAACAACATCTCTTCATATAGACAGGAATCACTAAAATATATTTTAGTTCTCACATATTTAACATTAAGTTACTAAATGGAGAAAGAGAAATAAAACATTCCTGGATATTATGGTTAAATGAAATGTAAAATAAATAATTTATTTTAGGTTAACAGATCAGTTTACAAGGCTAGCTTTCTGTTTTTACAACCATCAAAAGCTTCTGACATCATATTCTCTTCCTGGAAATCACTAAAAAGATATTTTTGCTAGATTAATCTTATACTCTGAGGTAAAACGAAATGACAAATAAATAAACATTGCATTCGCTTTAGGTTAACAGATCTTACCACCTATCAAAAGCTTCTAACATCATATTCTCTTCATATAGACTAGATGTGTCAAATCGATCGAAAATCACTCAAATATATTTTCCTTCCTTCATATAAGTTAATAATTGAAGAAAGAAAAAAAAATGCTAAAACAATGTTAGTCTATGAGGTAAAAAATAAATTACATTATTTTTTTTAATGACTTGAGTTTGCGCATTTTTACTGAGAACATGACCAAGTGGATGCTCGTGAAGAGCGGAGCCGGGAGAAGGGCGTGCAAAGGAGCGCGCGCAAATCAGGCGTGCACATGAAAGGAATAATGGGTTTAATTATGCTTTCACTTGTTACGTGAGGATAATGACTGACAAGAGGATGTCGAATTACATACAATATAATTACCTAACTAAATCTGAGACAATGCCAAAACATTAAAATATTTTTTCCTTCCCAAGACAGCCTGATGGGCAGGGCGGAAATGCATTTTGGTAGCCCGACAGGAATTCACAATACCCCCGGGACGTCGGGCTAGCAATTTTCCGAGCTCTGTTCTGTCATCATTTACTTGCTCTCATGTTGTTACAAACCTGTATAATTTTTTTGTTCTGATGATCACGAAGGAAGACATTTTGAGGAATGTTTGTAACTAAACCATTCATGGGGCTCACGAACGGTTTGTGCAAAAAAATCTTACTTTGTGTTTATCAGAACAAAAAAATGTATACAGGTTTGTAACAACAGGAAGGTGAGTAAATGATGAGAGAATTTTCATTTTTGGGAAAACTATCCCTTAAAGTTTTATCTGATATATAAATGCACAAGTAGTATGAGGGCATAGGGAATTTTAAGCAACATTTTAGAGTCAGCGGTAAAAGAAAAGTAAAAAAATAAGTTGACTGTCAGGGCTACATACACAATAAATAAAATATTAAGGAAAGTACAATTAAATATACACTATGGATATCTAATAAGATGCACATTATAAGACACTGTTTCTCTAATATATGAATGTTTCACACCTTGTTCGTAGATGAGAAGATAAACATGTCTCTGTATGACAGATAAATTAAAGGGAAAGTTCACCAAAAAAGAAAATTCTGTCATTAACTCCCTCTCATGTTGTTACAAACCTGCATACTTTTCTTTGTTCTGATGAACACAAAGTAAGATATTTTAAGAAATGTTTGTAACACAGTTTGAGTTTGTGGACCCCATAAACTTCCATAGTATTCATTGTTCCTACTATGGAAGTAAACGGGGTCTATGAGCGGTTTGGTTACAGAGATACAAAAAACTTGCTAGATATGTTTTTTCTTTCGGTCATTACACACAAAATAAATACACATACACAATTCTTCAATGTTTAAAGTGTCAGGAAGCTTTTATCACTCATATATTTTGCTATGTCATTCTGGGTGAGTGCCTGGAGTATTGTGTGTTTTGTTGCGGTGTCAGGTGCACTGTCACTGTCTTCCATTTCCTCTTCAGAACAACAACAACCTGGACCTCTGCTGCCGTCTGCTGGCTCAGGAGAGTAATAGATACCTGTATGAGGAATACCACAGCCCAGATGACCTGCACCTGAACCGCAACCACATGCTGCGTATTAGCGTGGGTTATCCTGCTCCAGAGGGGGCTAAAAGTAATCCCGGCGGCCGGGCTTTAGTCCACAGTTCTAGCGACAGCCACATCGAGCATCCTCGTAGTGGCTTCCCTGAGCCCCTCTCTGCCCCCGCTACCATGGCGCCTTCACCGGGATACAATCCCTTCTTCATGAACGACCAAGGACGCTCGAATATCCCCACTCCTCCGCCCGGCATGCAGGGCGTGTCACCCCCATATACCCCTGTCTCGCGTTACATGGCTCCCATAACGGTTACCCTTTCCCAGAACATCCCCTCTGTCCCCCAAGCACTGCAGATTCCTCCTGGTGTGTATTGTAACAGTGGGAATGCTGTGTATATGCGTCCCTCACCCTCTCAAAGTCCTCAGCCCGCTCCCTGGCCCACATCAGGGACACCCGTGTACCAGCAGTCACCTTATGCCACACCGCCGTATCAGTCCCCATACAGCTCCCCCCAACATCAAGTCCAGCAGCCGCCGCATGTGTTCTTGCCCATAAGTCCCCCCACCCTCACTGGCCTGTCATACCAGCAGCCCCAAACAGTGTCCCACAGGCCCTTTATGCCCTCAAAAGTTCCTATGAAGAACCAGATTGAGATCACACTGGAGGGACAGCGATCCCGGAGTAACTCGCCTGTGCATGCTCCACAGGGAACGCTCTATATGACAACCAGTCCTTCTCCTAGTTCTCCGTCAAGGGCCATCAGTGTGACCGGTCTCCCAGGGGCCTCCATTCATCAAGGAATGTACGTCCATCAGGGTGTGGCGAGACCCCGGCCTGCATCCTCTCCCCAGTCTGTCACATCAGCCATCATCAAGATCAAAGTCTCTCCTGGACAGGCACAGCGTTCATCAAGCTCTCCTCCAGTTGAGACCGAATCCCTCCTCAACATTGTAGACCAGGGAGAGCGCCATCCTCCTCCCATCCTGCCTCTCTCTGCGCTGCCAGCAAACATCTGCAGCCAGATCAACCGCATGCCTAGACGATCCAGCTCGGGTTCGGATGACTATGCATACACTCAAGGTATGTGTCTATTCGAAAGGCTATAAGGGCATATAATGACATTTTTGTTTAGATTCAGTAATTTCACTTTAAAGGGCACCTATTTCATTGCTAAAAAACAACGTTATTTTGTGTATTTGGTATAATACAATGTGTTCGCTTGGTTTAAGGTTAAAAAACACATTATTTTCCACATAACGTACATTTTTGTAGCTCCAGATTTCACTCTCTTCCTAAAACACACGGATTTAAAAAGCTCAATGTCCCTGGTTGGTCAGCTAATCTGTACGTTGTGATTGGCCTGAATATTTCTAACCGTCAACCGGAAACGTGACGCTCCTTACCATGTTTGAAAGATTCAGTTGCTAACAGGAGTTAACTTACAGGCTTCGAGTCCGAAGTGGGAGGAATTATGATATGTCGGTCTTTACTACATCAACAATCTTAGGAAGTAAACTGTTGCCTGCAATCGGTGTGTTTTAGTCCAAGAAAAGAGATTTACATTGGAAATGATAAATCGCGTCATCGTTTACTTTGGGGTTTGTACCTTTTGCATATTGTTAACATATACAAATACACACTTACACATCAAAGGAAATGTACACACATGAATCGGACAATAGGTGCTCTTTAATAGCAATGAAATGTTATTAGGCAGTAATTTAAGGGAGGGGGCAGCAAGTCAATGACGATGTCGTCTATGCGACACATCGAAGCAGTTTTGTTTATCCAACATGGCAGTAGACACAAAGCTACTTTTTTAATGCAACCTTAGATAGTGTTTTAAAGTAGTTTTGAACGCAAGTATATGCAAAAAAAGAGCAACTTTTGGCATTAAACAATTTTTATATCCAAGAAGGATGTTTAGATATGGCAAGACATGTTAGCCACAGAGTTTTATAGGTCCAACCTGCTAGGCATCGTCATCGACAAAGTCAATTTAACATATAAATGGTAAGTGGTATTTATATCATATTGTCATTATGCCTGTAGCTCACCTACTGTGGTTGTCACAGTGCCACTAAGTTGTGTTGCTTTTCAATATCAATATACAGCTACCGGTTTAGTTGCATAGATTTCAGCTGTGTGCACATGTACTTGATAAAAGTTGTTGACGCTTGAATTTATGTTGCTCTACATACGTCATCTGGTGTAATTGAAACGATTGGCTATGAGCTACGTACAGTCGCATTTGATAGACATTTGTAGCGCCTAATAAACGGCTCTGGGCATTCGTAAACCACACCTCAAATACGAGAAAAATAGCATGTGGTTCCCAGACCACTTCTCGTTCTCTATGAGACTGGTCTGGTGTTAGCCAGGCTATCATGTATCATCTTTACTTGGGCTTTTTGCTTGTTGGTCAGACAGTTCTTCCTCTTTCTGTCTATGTGGGCAGTTCTTGTGGAGAATAAGCTGCCAAAGTCAAACATCTGGCTTTGTGTGATGCTAATGTAGTCATGATATATAGATTCCTTAGCATGCTTTATAGATTTGGCAGATGCTTCTATCCAAAGCAACTTGAAGTGCATTTAAAGTATACATTTTTCAGTTTGTGTGTTGTGTTCCATAAGTAACAAATCCAGTGCCACGCCAAACCATCAACAAGAACACATTTCAACTATGGTTTGCATTTACTTCCCTCCAAAGGTTTAAACATAATCATCTGTAAATCATAATGCGTAATTATATACATCATCCAAGCAGTTCATCATTCATCCACATCCTTTGCATCCATTTGTTGTTTGTCTGAAAGGGTTGGGTATGTTCGAGTAAGTGTTTCTCAGTCTTGTATCTAACGCTGTACGTCTTCCTTACAGCTCTGCTCCTGCACCAGCGCGCACGGATGGAGCGTCTCATGAAAGGGCTCATGCAGGAACAGCAGAAACTGGAGCAGCTCAAGGCGGAAGTCAATGAAATGGAATTCGACGCCCTGCAGAGACGTTTCAGACGGGTGAACACCACGAGCCTCATCCCTCGGGTAATGAAGAGACACAAGAAGCATTCCATTTATTGCACGTAAATGCATCTTTTCGAAGGGGTGCTGAACACACAGCGAATTATTTTGCATTAGTACTACTAAAGAATTTGAGTGAATAGGTGCATAAAGGTAAAATTCGTTTATAAACACTTTTAATGTAACAATAAAAAATATGGATGGGACTATCTGTGTATGTGTGTTTGCCAGCCTGAGGAAATGACTAGAATTCGGTCACATAACAGACAGCTCCAGATCAACATTGATTGCTCATTAAAAGAGGCCGATCTGCTACAGTCCAGAGGTAACAATTCTACAAATGTAGTCATCCTATATTGACATATAGTATAAACAATGACTATGATGTTTTGTGTGATTGCTTGTCGTTTTTTGTTTGTTTTGTTTTTAGGCAAGTTTGACGTGACCGCTATGAACAACTTTTATGATAATATTCAGCCTGGCCCTGTTGTACCGTCACCAAGTAAATTCCAAAATCTCAATCAACCCTCATTTTTTTAGAAACAAATATCTTCTATGGTTCTTCCAGTTTCTAGATTGTACTGTCTTAAAGGCTTAGTCCATTTAAAAAAAAAATTCAGATAATTTACTTACCACCATGTAATCCAAAATTTTTGTTCAGTCGAGAAGAAATTAAGTTTTTTGAGGAAAACATTCAAGGATTTTTCTAATTTTAATGGACCCCAACACTTAACAGTTTTAATGCACTTTAAAATTGCAGTTTCAAAGGACTCTAAATGATCCCAAACGAGCCATAAGGGTCTTATCTATCGAAACGATTGTCATTTTTGACAAGAAAAATAAAAAATATGCCCTTTTAAACCACAACTTCTCGTCTATCTCTGGTAGTGTGACAAGCCAGTGCGACCTCACGCAATACGTCATCACGTCAAGAGGTCACGGATGATGTATAGAAACTACGCCCCAGTGTTTACAAGCGTAGAGAAAGAGGACCGTTCCGACATTGTTGTATGTGGAATGATACTAATTAATGTCTTTGTGTCAGTCTATTGTTTAAAATGGTCCGTAATGTGGTTTTCATATATGTAACACGTGACCTTTTGACGTTATTACGCAATAACGTGAGGTTGCGCTGGCGCGTCACAGGACCGGAGATAGGCGAGAAGTTGTGGTTTGAAAGTCCTATTTTTTTTCTGTCAAAAATGACAATCGTTTCGCTAGATAAAACCCTTATGTATGCTTCGTTTGGGATCATTTAGAGTCCTGTTACGTGTTGGTGTCCATTAAAATGAGAAAAATCCTGGAATGTTTTCCTTAAAAAACATAATTTCTTCTTGACTGAACAGAGAAAGACATCAACATTTTGGATGAGATGGTGGTGAGTAAATTATCTGGATTTTTTAAAGAAAATGGACTAATCCTTTAAGCCAAAATCAGCCATTTTTTCAACACACTTTTGTTGCTATGTGGCCCACTTACATTGATCTCAAAGGGGTGTGGAAGGCTGGTATTTCTCAGTGTAGAAATGAGCAATGGTATCTTTTTAGACGATTTTACATCTCGTAACATATTGTCTCCTTTGATTAGAAAAGCCTGTGGCCCCGCAAACAGATGAAGATTTCGAGGGTGCTCAGTGGAACTGTGAAAGCTGCACTTTCCTCAACCACCCCGCCTTGCATCGCTGCGAACAATGCGAGATGCCACGCAACACCTGAGTTGGCCGACCATCTTCGTGATGGGCCATGGACCTCGTTCTTTTAGCTAATCTTCTGTTCCACCGTGCAACGTTCAAGTCCCGCCTATTATCCAGTGATGTCTTTCATTTGCACCCTCAGCTTCACCCAGCAATAACTGAGCCGTACCCCATTCAAGAAGAGATGCTAACCCTAGGTAAATTTTATCCAATCAGAGCCCACCCTCTCTCTCCTTTTGAGGAGCTTCCTGCACTTGTATTTTTCTACTGAAAGAAGATGCTTTAAAAGAGGAAGGGAGGGTGTCTTGACTTTGCAGAAACAAGCTAATTTGATTGATTGGCACCGGAGTGGACTGATAAGAAGGAGCTTCCAGCCGTGAAGGAGGTGTGGTTTACCGAGCTACCATTCCAGCAGAATAAGACTGCCGTGTTTACAGAAAAAAGCCCCAAGGATCCTGTGCACAGGGCTTCTCTCCCAACACCTTTAATGTATTGAGATAAGCAGAGGTCTGACAAATTGTAATGTAGACTTTACACTGTATGTGCTCACTGAGAGCTCCTTTCATCGAAGGAAGAACACTATAAGACCTGCATATGAACCTATACCTGGTACTTTTATGCATATTATGCCACACTGTATTCTGTGTTTAAGATGTCGATTTCCTGTGCAAATGAGTCAAATTGCTGTACTTAATAAAGGATCGAATTCTATGTGATACCAGTGTGTATGCTGTGAGGTGTTGGGGTCGCACAATGTATAGAAATCACGGGAATACTGCAAATGGTCATATTGAAATATGCATATAGCAATGGTATGCATTAACTAAATGATTGTAATACTTCAAAAAGTTATGTGTAGTAACATTTTTAGGTTGATGCAGATAATAGAGATAATTGGGACTGGTGAGTTAGAACGATGCCTTCTTTTCCATGGTGGCGCAAAATGGCGACTTCAATGTAAGGGGACATGTGGTGTATGTAGATAAAAGTGGCTTATTTTAAAGAACAAGTTCGGTATTTTACACTTAAAGCCCTGTTTTCAGCATGTTTTGCAGCGATTTTTGTGTGAGCATATCAGTGAACACCCTTGACCACTCAGTGAGTTTCACATCTTTGTAAACGAAAGTTTAATGCATTTTAGGAAGGATTGTTCCAGTGCACCTATGCAGGCATTGTAAAGGTACGTGGTAATACAACAAACACCCAAAAATTCTCAGGCCAGCATCATATGTCCAAATTTCAGTCAAAACCGTTCTATTTCGTCATTAACAAACTGAAAACAGGGGTTTAAGTGTAAAATACCAAACTTGTCCTTTAAGGTTATAAAAGTTCATTTTGTAAGGTCTTTATATGTCGTGTGTGTGTGTTATATATATATATATATATATATATATATATATATATATATATATATATATATATATATATATATATATATATATATATATATATATATATATATATATATATATAATGCATTTCTGTCAAGAGATCCTCCTAAAACTTACACAGTGCACCTTTAAAGGATTAGTCAATTTTCTTTAAAAAATTCCAGATAATTTACTCACCACCATGTCATCCAAAATGTTGATGTCTTTCTTTGTTCAGTCAAGAAGAAATTATGTTTTTTGAGGAAAACATTCCAGGATTTTTCTCATTTTAATGAACGTTAATGGACCCCAACACTTAACAGTTTTAATGCAGTTTAAAATTGCAGTTTCAAAGGACTCTAAATGATCCCAAACAAGGCATAAGGGTCTTATCTAATGAGATGATTGTCATTTTTGGCAAGAAAAATAAAAAAGGACCTCCGGTCCTGTGACGAGCTAGCGCGACCTCACGTAAACGCGTAGTGACGTAGAGAGGTCACGTGTTACATATATGAAACGCACATTTGCGGATCATTTTAAACAATAAACTGACACAAGACATTAATTAGAATCATTCGACATACAACAACGTCGGAACGGTCCTCTTTCTCCACACTTTGGGGCATAGTTTCGCATACGTCATCTGTGACCTCTTGACGTGATGATGTATTACGTGAGGTCGCGCTGGTGCGTCACAGGACCAGAGGAAGACAAGAAGTTGTGGATTAAAAGTGCATATTCTTCTTTTTCTTGCCAAAAATTACAATTGTTTTGCTATATAAGACCCTTATGCCTCGTTTAGAATCGTTTAGAGTTTTTTGAAACTGCAATTTTAAAGTGCATTAAAACTGTTAAGTGTTGGGGTCCATTAAAGTCCATTAAAATGAGAAAAATGCTGGAATGTTTTCCTCAAAAAACATAATTTCTTCTCGACTGAACAAAGAGAGACTTTACTATAAATGAATATATCACATCATTCTTTTTAACTGTTTATTGGTTAGTATATAAATTAGTACAGAATGTCACAACTGCGTTCGGGACAGAAAAATCCCAACAGAAGTCACACAATCGCTCAAAAATGAGAAATTCATTCATACACACTAACGTGCACACAATAGATTGACTGTGCTAAGAAACAACCGTACAGTCTGTCTTAACTTAAACTACCTGTATGGATACATATGCAAAAATAAGACTATGATCATTCAGATCTCAGTCAAAAACTAGTCTATATGCAAGGCTTGGTTACACCACAGGACCTACAGTAGATTTTACTACAATGTAAAGTATCTTTCACTAAATCCCTTATAAACTGAAAATGAGCGATGCAGGCTTCGATGTAGAGATATGCACAAAGAAACCAATGGTTGCCATTAAAAGTAATAGTATATGTGATGTGTACAGTATCTGTGCTCAACATCAGTTTCATAATAATGGTTATGCTTTGTGAAGTGATCTATTGCTTTATGTCCTGACCAGCTTCACTTTGATAACTTATGTTTGGCTGCCAGCCCATGCAAATGTAACATCTGTCATCTTGGTGCCCACAAAAAGTCTTGTTTTTTTTTCACAGTGAACCGTGCAGTTGCTAATATCATTTTATGAGAGTTTCATTTTTGCCTTTGTAATTTACATAATTCTGTCAATAAGGATGCTGATTCTCTCCCAGAATAATTTTAGATCCCGTAACAGATGGAGGTTTCCCTACTGATCGTATCGCTCACTGGCAGTTTTCCTGCGAACATAAGAGCCTGACATCTGGAGTCGGACGCTCATCCGACAGTGAGATGAATATAAGACATGTCGGTATGACCCAAGGAAGGCGAGTTGATCATAATGACAGACTAAAAAAAGAATCAAATTGTAATGATGGGGTTTAATTGCATTATTATAGGCTGATGTAAAGGGATAAGAATTAAGGAGATTTCATCTGTATCTAACAGCTTGCCATTGTTCTGCACTCTGTTTTTGGAAAGTCAAGTTCAGATCCTCAAAAATAACAAATGTTCAGTGCACAAGCTGCTATGATAACAACAGTGAAGTGGACGTTGAAGTGCATCGTGGGTAATCTAATAGTAATCTTCATAGTCTTTGGGGTTCAGGCAGTAGAGAATCGCTCCTCCGAAAGAGAAGATGGTGGCTCCCCAGGCCAGACCGTACCCCCAGTTAAATTCGTGGTATATTTTCAAACTGATGGTCTCGATGAACTTGATGGGATACAGCACCAGACAGCAGGCTTGCAGAACCACTGTGAGAAATGGAGGAGAAAGTTGGCTGTGAAATTTCCAATCATCAAAGAAACAAAAGTAGGTTAAGAACATGAATCAAAAATTTAATCCTCAAAGTCTCTCATTAAGAAAAAGCGTGAAGACTTCAAAGAAATGTCTCTTTATACACATTCACAACAGGGATGACTGATTACTAAATCGGCTGTGCTGTGGCTTGGAAAAAAACTGGTTTGATGCTCTGTGAGGGGTGGATGCAAAATAATGCTTTTGCTATTTCCTGGTCCATTACCTACGGCGGTTGTGTCGTAGAGCCAACAGCACATTTGAAATTCATAATACATGAACCCTAATTTAATGTGCCTGCAGAACAGAAAAGAGAAGCCCATTAATGTGTGCATGTGCGTGTCTACGTCACCTGCAGCAAAGAGCATAATCGCCACCGGTCGGTAGAAACGTCTTCTGGAGCGAATGCATACAGACACGAGAGCCACCAGGAAGGAAAGGAGGATAAGGAATGCTCCACCCAACAACAAAGCAAGTGTGGCAATCTGCCAATCTGTGTTATATAAACACATAAAAAACATCTTTAGTACATTGGATGCAATATCGTCACCATTAATAAAAGCACAGAATACATTAGTTATAGCAAAGTTATTCAAATTGTTTATTTCTGCAATAATTTGTCATAAAAATTGATATGATCTTGAAATGCATAACACAAACAAACAATCATGTTTGTACTGTACACACTAAGCTTCCTGTAACCAGACCTGCATAATGTTACTTTCCATTCTTCTCCTTAAAAGCATAGAAGCAGTACCAGACCGCATTTGCAGATTTAGTCTTAACATAAAGTGATGAACATCAATGCTTTTAGAGGTATTTTTATAACGTTTCTGAGCTTTGTGCAGGTCATACATTTTTAATCTTAGGTGTCAGTAGATCTCTTTTGTTCAAGGCAATGGTTCACCTCAGGGCGTTGTCTGGTGACTATCAAAATTTAGTGTTTTTCATTTAATCTTTGAAACCTTTTTGTTACGCATTTGGCAGACGCTTTTATTCAAACCAACTTAAAGTGCAGCTATACATTTTTTATCAGTGAGTGTGTTTGTATTCCCTGGGAATTGAACCCACAGTCTTTGTAATGCTAATGCAAGGCTCTACCAATTGAGCTACAGGATCACTGCATATATACACTTTTTCAACCCTCCATGGTAAATGAAAGTCTATCAAACTCTAAAGGGCTTTTAACCCCAGGTTTTTCTTAACTTTCTAATTCTTAATGGAATCCTGTGTTATCTGTTTCACATTTCACCCTGTTCATATAGGCTTCTGAAATGAGGTAGGGCTGGAATTGAATTCGTCCATTGAGAATTGATTAGATCTTTGGAAGTTGTGTCATTTTGCTATTTGCTAATCACTGCTATCTTTTCCTGAACCCTATCCATCTGCCATACCTCATAACCGGAAGTAAAGAAAGATCGTTTGGAGGAGTGGAGGAGATTTCCGTTTTTGGTAAAAGATTGTGAGGGTACATGAATTTGAATAATGAGCTTCATAATTTTTTTTTTAAGTCATTTGTAAAAAAAAATACCACAATATTCCCCCCAAAAAATTTATTTCAATTTCATTGTTACTTTAACTTTTTTATTGGCATATTTGCAGTGTCTGATTTAAATTGTGCACTGCCGCTTTAAATAAACGCTTGTCTACCGCTTCCACATGAGGTTTTAAGCCTTCAGGGATGTCTTTTAACTCTAATGCTGCATTTACACCAGCCGCGCTAGAGGCGTCAAGCGCAAGTGATTTCAATGTCAAGTCAATATGAAGATGCATTGACGCGCGTCTGGAGGTCTCGCGGCGCGAATGAGGCATTTAGCGCAGCGCGGTAGATGCGGTTCCGCCTCATGCGCTCGTCCAGTTCGCGCGTTTGGTGCGAATTGAGCATTGCTGCGGGAAACGTGTGAGTTCAAAAATGTGAACTTTGGCGGAAAAACGTGCCGCGTTAACCAATCAGGAGCTTGCTTTAGTAGTGACATAATTACAGAAAGCGAGCGGAGTCGCAGAAGCCCCTCCCATGACGCGAATTTCCGCGTGAATGTCTCGATGATTAGAATTTCACCCGCGAATGAAGCGAGTACACTCAAACTGTTCAAGCGGAAAACTAGGTGCGGTAGACGCAATTTTGACGCCTCAAACGCGGCTAGTGTAATGTGGCATTCACACCAGACGAGGAAGAGGCGGCAAGTGCGAGTGATTTACATTTTAAGTCAATGCAAAGACGCGAATAGGCATCCTGCAAGAGGAATGTGCAAATTGAGCGTTGTCGCGGGAAACACGCAAGTTGAAAAATTGGAACTTTGACAGATATTTGCCCCGTGTTAACCAATCAGGAGCGTGCCCTGTAGTGAGGTGATTACAGGAAGCAAGCGAAGCACCTCCAATGACGCGAATTTCCACGTGAATGTCTCAAATGACTAGAATTTCACTCGCGAATGAAGCGAGTAAACTCAAAATGTTCAAGCATCCAACTACGCCCGAATAACACGTTTTTGCTGCCTCTACTGCAGCTGGTGTAAAACCAGGGTAATGGTGCATTCACACCGGACGCGAAATAGGCGACAAGCGCAAGTGAATGCAAAGATGTGAATAGGCAGCCTGCGGCGTGGTAACAAAACATCAATGGAGGACAATCATCAGCGCTACACAAGACATCTTCGTACTTTTACAGGAATTAAAAGGATCTTGTTTGAAGAAAGTGAGTGAGGAGGTCAAACTATCTGGTAAGTTTACTCAATTTAAGCTATAAAAGCCCCTCCCATGATGTGAATTTACGAGGTGAATGTCTCGAATGACTAGAATTTCACGCGTGAATGAAACTTATAACCTCAAAATGTTAAAGTGTCCAACTAAGGTCTGGTGTGAATGCACAGTCATGCCCTGTCGACACAGACAGGTATGTTTTCAAAAGCGTAACTTTTATTATGCAGTTTGGCTGTCCATCCACATGCAAACGCAGTATCAGGTGACTGAGCTTTTATAAAAACTCCTGCCAGGGTGAAGATTTTTAGAAACTCTGGTTGCAGCATTGTCGTGTAGCCGGTAAAACCAGAGTTTTTGGCCTGTGATGTGCTGAGGGGAAACTCTGCAATGATTGGCCAACATGGCTTTACATTCAGATATGTATCGCCATCTGTTGGTTTGGCATGATATGAAAGTGCTTCATACTAGGTTTTTACGGGTTTTTTTTCCATGAACGAGGGAAAATACCTGTGTTGGTGTGGACTAGGCCTAATTCAGGTGTTTTTACACATAGACCGTGATGTGAGGTACGTGCTCTTCAGTTTCTGATTGGCTGTCTGTTGCTAAGCATCAAAACATTATAGCTTCGTTTCACATTGTACACGTTTGGAAGCTAACCCTGCTTCAGAGCATGGTTTTTATAACCCTAGCTTAATTTTCAGGATTTAGAACGAAGATAACCTAGCCTATAAGTTTTATGTTTTCATTCAAGCAGAGTAGACTGTGTTTGTCTATAATTGAGCCTCAAATGAAATGTAATGACCAATCCACGGTTAACATGATGTGCCATTAAATCTCTTGAGACTCGACTCTCATCTACTTTAAATGCCAATTACCTCTTAAAATAACCGTTAATATTTAACTTTTTTTGAACACATACTGAAGGAATGTCTGTACATGCATACAGACTGGCCAACAGTAACATGAACACTTGCATCTTGAGTTTCGCAACAGTGAACCTCTGTGGGCTGCAATGAGCTTACAGGCTTCTCTGGTGGGCTAAATGGGGCATCCCGTAATATATTCCCCCCTCCTTTTTTATCTCCTTCTGTCCCTCTTGCCTTTCATTCAAGCACTCTGAGAGTCTCAGTTAGAGTATAGTCTAGAAATAGCACCAAATCCTCTATGGAATGCAGGCTTGAGGTGAGGGGGGCTCGTTTGAAACAGTACGCTGTTTCCATATCGGATGACATGAAAATAAATGTGTGGAATCTCACATACACATCAGGACTCCTGGAGAATCTCATTATAGGTGAATTTGGCACAGTGGAAGGAGTTTATAATCTCAGGCGAGTGACTTGCAAAGTTTCTTTAGTTAGACTGTGATTTTTTTTTCATTTAATGTGACAAATAACCATCTGGAATAAATCTGAATACGAGTAAAACCACATGATATGTTTTAAGGTCAATATTCAAAACAAGGGAAATTCATTAAATGATGACAAACAACATACGCATGTATTTATGAAGTAAACCTGCTTATGTTTACATGCTTATTTACATCTAATAAGGGCTGATTTACTTTCTATTATGATTTATGTCTACAAGCATGCAAACAATTTATTGCAACATCTCTCATGCTGAAATAAATTACAGACTGCGAGTCTTTATAACTGTCATACGAGTTACGCCACAAAAAAAAAACAATAGTAATTTATCATGAAAATGGCTTGTTGTTTTAGGCTTGAAATTCCTTTCCCTAACCAATGTTTTATTTTACTATATAAGAGAGTCCAACTACAGCAAACACAATGACTTCTTGAGCAACTCTGTCCTACAGGATCATGTTTACAAAGAATTTGACTGTGACTGTGTTTTGATTCGGGATTGATGGGTTCATGGAAATAAATCTAAAATTGGTTATTATTTCAGAGATTATTATTTCACAATGAGATGCTGGAGAACTTGGTAAAAGAATCAATGTCGTCATTATTTGATAAATGATTTGCTTACTGCAGAAACGACAGCATTTAATAATACATCAAAAACACAAGTTCTGAATCCAATCAAGAAAAACTGTTAATAGAAACAATTTAATCATCTTGGGAAAACAATCTACAATTTTCATGCGTGAAAATGATCTGTTCGATTATTCAAGTCAAAACATCATTTTCTGAGAAGGTCTGGAGTATTTCATCTTCATTCCACCCAAAAAACGCTCTTTTACCAAATAAGGTTTGAGATTCTGATTTATAAATACATCCGTCACTGCAGGAAGTTGGATAGAGATGAAAACTTATTTTTTAGTTATGATCTCAAACCTGACCTCTCTGGATGTCCATCGAACGTCTGTTTATCATCAACAAGAGTGACTCTGCCCAATTGCCCATGCATACAAGAAAAGGATTTTGCGTGACTTTAAAGTAACCTTGAGGTCTTTGTCAGAGGGATCTTAAGTAGAAAGAAGCTTATCCAAAAAACCCTACAGGGCTACAGATGGAAATGAGGATAGCAGATAAAAATCAAACATTCATTACTATAATCTGTTTTTCAGCAAGCAAGTGCCTCATGGCAACTTCTTTTAATCTGATACCATGATGAGGAGAAAAAAGAAGGCCAATGTCACAAACAAATAAGCGAATCCCATCAATAAGACATAATGTCTCCACATTCATTGCCATCCTCAGACACAGGGAGGGATTTCAGTGCATAGTGCATTGCACGGACGATCACACGCCCCTATCACATTTAACCGCCACCCCTCTCCGGTCAAGCATAACATCAACACTACCAGCGTCTCTCTCACACTCCTGCCATATTCCTGTTGTTTGCTATTCCCGCCTCCTGACTTCTTGTTTCTGCGTATGCGTGCATGGAAAAGGGAGTGTGTTTACAAATTTACAAATCTGTGTTTTTAACTTGTAAAAGTAACATTTATGATAAACTTATATCAAAGGAAGAGAGCCAATATTCTGCTCAAGAAGGTAGTGGAGTCGGCCGGTAATTGCAAAGCTAATGAGATTTAGTTTAATGCACACTGCATGACACAGAGAAAACACAGAGGAAATGGAGTGACTGATTACAAAAAGCCCAAAATCAATAATGCGCTGCGGAGGGAAACAGCCATTCACTCAGGCTCTTCATGACTTTATATGGAGTCTAACTGTGCTTTTTAAAAACGGCAGGACAAGGTCCAGAGCCAAACAAGCTGTCAGCACAACACACAACTAAGAAAAACATCTTAAATCCTAACTGCTTGTGGCCGCCCGAGAGTACAGCACAAAAGAACGGACTGACTGATGGCTCTGGATCTGAAAAGGTAAAAATGTTATGGACTGCTCCAAACAGCAAACCTTCATGCAAGCCAAAAAAGGAAGTTTCTT
The DNA here is from genome assembly GCF_030506205.2 of Paramisgurnus dabryanus. Lineage (NCBI taxonomy): Eukaryota > Metazoa > Chordata > Actinopteri > Cypriniformes > Cobitidae > Paramisgurnus > Paramisgurnus dabryanus. Next base: position 11,037,361 of record NC_133347.1, read on the forward strand.
TCTCAGTGCAAAGTGACATTTCTAGAATGCGCCACTTGTTTCCTTGGTAACTAATCTGTCCACATTTGGGCCTCTGGGGAGCTCTCCTCTCAAAAGTTAACCTTACTCCTTGGCCGGTGAGGGGACTATAACAAAGGCTCATTTTGTAGACAACAAAAGCAGAATGAAACCCCAGCTGGACCACTGAGTCCATCCCACATTCCCACATCATCCAAAAGCCCTTCCACTAAACAAGCTGGGAATAAAACACAGCGCCTGATTAAATGTGATAGATCAATATCAATAAAATTAATGATGCCTTCTTTGCCACAATAGTATCTGTGAAGACATTCATCTTGACTGGATAGTTGTTTTTTAACCACAACAAATTCAATATTCTTTTCAAACTTTTAGTTTAAATGCCCTTTCTGTTTGATCCCTTTTGTTTATTGTAATCTGATAAATGATTGTAGGTAAACACAAACTGTAAATTAAGTGTAAAACATGTTTTTTTTATTTTTTATTTAATGATTTGCTTAAAACAGCACAATTTCACCTATTAGTGATAATGATGAATAGGGAGCAAAAGGTCCCTTGTGTTCTTTAAAATCATATAGGCTATACTCCACCAGGGCCATGTAGCTAAACCCAAATAAAGTTAATAAGACTGCACCCATTTTTTTTCTCACCAGAAACACGTTATAAGAAAATGAATTTAACAATGCAAAGTTATAAAAGTAACGGGGTCTCACCGGTCCCCAGCGTGCTGCTGCACCGCCATTTCTCCGAGGCTACGGGCTTCCAGCACGACTCCCATAGAGACAGGTGGTACTGGTCATCCGCGGTGACCCACGCCGGACTCAGCACGGCCCCGACATCCAGGCACAGCGCGAGGAAAACGCACACCAGACCCACCAACTTCAGGGGCGTCAACGCCGACACGCGCACTTCCTCCGCGCCGCTCACGGATGAGGCCATGTCGGCTGGATGCGCCTGTGAGGATGAGTGAGATTGCGGGGACGATGATCCCACGAGTCGGGATGCGTTTTCAGCTCTTTCGCGATCAGTGTTTTGATGTTCGTGGAGCAGCTGCGCGTGAGGGACGCGTTTGCAGCTGCCCTCGCGCTCCTGTTAATAACGCGACTGCACTGCACATTACTGAAAATCCCTGCTGCACCTGCAGGGTCCTAGTGCCTAGACAGTCAGAGATCCCATGCCATGAGCCTCCCATCTAGGCATAGTTCTCTTATCTTTTCTGTTTATCTTTCTCATTCTTTCTTGCTTTCACAAACACAGAGCAACTGGTAATCTGTGCTATTTCAAAACATAGATAATGAACCATTTATCAGACTAATTAGTGCATGATAAACATAAACACAAGATGTTAACAGGTCTTATATTGTTGGTGCCTGTGTGATAAATTGCTTCGGATAAAAGCATCTGCTGAATGATTAAACAGAAATGGAAAATGTATGAATGCAATCCAAAATGTGTGTATAGAAAAGGAAAATCATTAACATATTTTATTGAATGCTAGTACTGAATGGTGTGCAGAGATGCCCAAAATGCTCATTCTTAATATAAAGAGATTTATTTAGTCTCTTCTAAAATATAAATGAGATGTGTCTTGGTACAACAGAAGCACCATTAAACAGGGACATTTCCTTTACTGATATCAAAGTATGCTCCAACCAGAGGGAAATTATTAAGCAATATATATTTATTATCCCCCATATATCCTTGAAAAGTTTCATCCAATAAGGTGCAGGCATGTGGGCCGCCTGAAACTATATTGTTATAGGAAAATCTGACAACAAAGACCTCAAATTTTATGAAAAACATGACCTTGTAGTAGGATAATATCTTTAATTCTTTTTTGTTCAGTTCACAGGACATACAAATGCATGAAAACTACAGATTCTTCCTTAAAAGATTAAATACAATTTTTTTGTGTTTTCATCTTTTGTGTTTTGAGTCTGATTAACAATATAGGTAAGAAAATACATGACGTGCCTTAAGGTGTAAAAACATACTGGCATGTATTCAATGTGTGCTTAGATGCCTTAGGGCGCAGACAACAATTAAGATCATGTTTCATGTCTAAGTTTCATCTAAACCTTTCAAGGAAATTTAACCCATTTGTATATTTAATTCTTATTTAATTCATAATTTCAGTATTTTCCACACACTTTACACACACATACACTATACTGTATATAATTCCTATATAATTAATGCATAATACAACATATACAACATATAAAAAATAAAGGAATAAAATGCATCCAGTAAGCCAGTGGTTCTCAAACTGGGGGCCGGGGTCCCTAGGGGGGCTGCAAGATGGTGCCAGGGGGGCCCAGTTTTATGACATTTTATAAAATAAATTAATTCAACATAAATAAACCTAAAAACATAAGGCTACTAACAACAAACAGCACTACTTTGTATAATTTAATATGTTTTGTTTAATTAAAATGTTGCGTTTTAGAACACATTTGTGATTACTTTTCCTTTAGGGGGGCCACGAAGGAAAGCTCTGTACACACGGGGGGGCCGCATGTTGAAAAAGTTTCAGAACCACTGCAGTAGGCTACAGATTGTCTGGATCATCATATCCTATCAAAAAAAACTAAATCAAATACTTTTTTTAATTTAATTCATGTATTTTACTTTAATTAATTCACTTTTATTAATTTAAGAGACTAGTTTGCCTTAAATCATAATTTCTGCATGTATTGTGACCCTTCTAGTATGAATATAACGAAATATAAACAAAAGCAAACAACAGGGGAGACATAAAGTCACCCAACAGAAAATATAAAAGTCTGAGCCCATGCCAAAGATGGGATTAAAAATTAGGATTATTCCATCCAATATTCATGTTTGTTTCTAAAATAGCCTACATGTAAAACATTAGCATTGTGTTGTTTAAAAATGCATTTAAACTTTTTTTTCATTTGGAGTATTTAAGATGAAAACATTGTATCTTTTTGTTACAATAGCCAAGTTTGACCGGTTTTAGTTTACTGTAAATAAATGCAAATAGAAACATTAGTAATTTCTCAGAAATGTTGTCTTTAACTGACAGAATGAAACAAAAATTATTATTTTACTTAAAACACATAACTATAAATAGTAAAGTAAGATAAACTAAAATAATCTTGAACTGAAAATAATCTTGAAATGGTCTCTTAATTTTTTCCAGGCTATGTGTGTTCTACACCCCGTAACCTCGAAATGTCGCCCCCGTCAGCGGCTTTCTATATTCATCACTATCCGGTTAATTCTGACTGCTGACTGCGCATGCGCCAAATCAGGACCTCGGGAATCTGGACGAACGGTGTACGCATTTGGGTGTTACGGGTAAACACTGTTTTTGCATCTTCTTTTAATGTAAGTCGTTATTTTTGTTTATTATATACAAAAGACGTATTTTTTGGGACGGACATCGACGGTTGAATTTGCGCGTTCTCACGTAAAAACCCCGTCGACATGCTTCAGTCACGGACTCGATAATAATGACGAGAGAATTAGTAACACAGTTATAAATATACACTTTTTTCTTAATTTCTTTTAACAACGAAATTACTGCTTTGTGGTTTATTAACGTGCATTAACAGTGTGTTTCGTTGTCGTTGTGTGTTTGTCTAAATATGCCCGTTTCTATGTGTGTCCTGGCAACCGTTGAATGTGTCCGGTGCTAGGAGGCTAGCTAACAGTCCAAAGCTATATACAATTGTTTATGTTTTAACCTTTAAGTGTTTGTTTTAGTTTAGATTTTTTGCGAAATTTTGTTTGTCTTAACTTAGAAACTAAAAATTGATCGACGCGCTTTATTACAGCATTAAATGGTATAAATGGATGGATTTCGATTAAATGTAACTAAGTTTGTTTCTTCTGTCCAGTCCAAGGCCGATTCCCTCTATTAAAAAGCTGCAGGAATAATGGGAGCTGGTGAGTCCTTTTATATTTCAATTAGAGACCTTATGCTATTCTCAAGGTTGCTGGTTTGTGTTTCTTGACGTTGCCAAGATATTTAATGGGTGTGGATGAGCCTGTCATAGTTGTGATTCAGTGTGAATCAAATGGATCTCACATTAAGATCATGCAAACATGATGCATAACTTTTAGCAGTGTTAGTTAGGGATTGTCAACAAAGAATCTCAGTCTACATATGTAGACCGAGACCAATCCATCACACATGGCATCCGTTGTTGTAGTGCTATAGAACAGTATGCTACTCATTCATAAGCATCCTGTGCTTGTAAAACAGGCCAAAATAATGACTCATATTATCAGCATCCGTCTCTTTTATCTTTACTCTGTTTTGTTTCTCCTGTAGTGTTCCTGCCAGCAGATTCCGCGCACTCGGTGCTGCGAAGGCTCCCGAGAGCAAACTTCTTATTGGAGGAAATGAAACAAGGGAACATCCAGCGAGAATGCAGGGAGGAAATCTGCAGTTATGAAGAAGCGCGGGAGGCATTTGAGAATGATGAGAAAACGGTGAGTTTGGTGAGAGTTACATTTCTCTTTGTATTTATTTTCCGATGTACTTGCATGATCGCAACTTCCTTTCGTGTTATGTTCCATGGAATGTCCCCTCTGCAGGAAGTACGTTTTATTGACAGGAAAAGCTCACTTGTTAAGAATTTGGGGAGTTAATTACGAATCATTTAGATTGAGGATGTTTATGTACACTGTAACACACCCATGTGTGTGTTCTTGGGTATTTTTGGTGTAAATATATGAAGCCATTGCTTTGCATTGGTCATGGTTGTTGGTCATGACATTGCAGAGGGGTGTGGATTTTGTTTTGAATACAACCCAGTACAGTTATGCCTTCAGCTAATTGTGTTCTCCTGTTTCATCATGTTACAGAGGCGATTCTGGGAGGAGTATCAGCGTGAAAGCAGCCCCAGGCCTGGAGGACTGGAGTCTTTTGGTGGTGGTGTACATTCTCTTTACCTGATCTTACCCATCCTACTGGTTTTGATACTCATTGCTGCAGTTTCCATTACCGTTTGGAAATGTCACTCACGCAAAAGATCCCGGCAAAGCCCTGCCATTGGGCGTCCTCAGAGAGATACAACCCTATCAATAGTGTCGATGGACCAGTGGGGGCGGGACTTCCATCCTGACATCAGTCCTCATTCAGAAATCAGTGCAGACAGTAGCCCTGCGTACCCTGGTGCTGACCTCACACTTGGAAGGGGTAGTCGTGGTGACCCGCCCCCTTCATATGAGGAAGCTGTGGGTCATACAGATGTGCACATTGAAGCAGAGCCTCCGCCACAATATGATGACATCATCAGTAACCACGGTGGTACAGCTATCATTGGCCAGGGAAAGTGAGGATCTTTCAGGCAAATTATGCAGCCACATCTACAGAGGCTTCCACCAATACTGCAAACGCTGCCATTCCTGTTTACTCTCTTTCTTGTTTTTGCTTTCAGCTATGCCTGGAGGTTTTTCAAGACAGGGAGATACTTTGCTCATTTATTTTTATTGCTATAAAGATTTTTTTTACAACTTCACTAACTCAGTGACAGCCTTTATTTGGGAATTCCAGCACTAGATGGAATATAGCTAATCTTTTGTATTTAATACAAAGAGAAAACATACATCTGATGCAATACGTTTCCAGTACTGTTACTCTGACATTGTTATACAGTAAACACGGCAATCAATTACCTTTTAGTTTGTTTGGCTACCAGATTGCTTCATTTTCAGGGATGCCATGACAGTGTGAGTCATGACTTAAGCTCTGTTGTGATGATAACAAAGTTAGTAAAGGTTACGGTTGTCAAAATATTACTGGAAACCAACTAAATACTACAGTTGTGGCCGCCTTTCATCAAGATCATGTGGAAAAAATTGCTATAATAGGAGCAATTTGTAAATGAAATGTTACGGACACATTTTTTTTGTCAACTTTAACCTTTTAAGATAACCTTTATTTAACCCTTGTAATTGCATAGGCATCTGTATGCACTGGGCTCACAACCTCAATGTAACATTGATGTTTGGTTGTTTTTATTTTCTAGTTCGACGTTTTAACACTGTGTGTTATATTTTGTTGGAAAAGTGGAATGATACACTAACAATGTGAATGTGAGAGTTATCAAAAACTGATAACTTACTGCAAACTGATGAAACAAATCCAACAAGCAGTCCTGATGTAGCATACAATCATTAATTCTGAATCAGCGCAAGTCCAAGCCGTTTTTGTCTGATGGGCACGAAGTCAGCGTATGTGAGGTTTTGTTGACTTGTCTACTGCGGCAAATACAGAGCATTTGAGTTATGCCACGTTTAGCAGAAGATGTGCTGCAGTAGTGAACCAACTATGTGCCAGAGGGCCCTTTTTAAAGAGTAATGTTTTTTATGGTCACAGCCTTGTGAAATAAATCCTTTTTGTGGCCAAGGATTCAGTAGGGATATTAAGCAAGATTGGATAACTAGGATACGCTAAATAAATAATTGAGGAGAAGGAGGCATGCTTTTTGTTTGTTGTGAGCTGTTTGCTGACTTTATTATAGGTTTGTGTGTAAACGGGTTGATAAGTTGTGTTTGTTTCTCCAACAACCATATAGAGAATTGTGCAATTACCTTAGCCATGCTGATTTTATCTGCCCCATCTGATTCTCTGTATATTCTGGTATATTTTGAATGTTTTTAAGAAACATAAATGCCTTCCATTTATGATTATTTACCTCCACCTCACAACCATATTTGGATACTTGACACTATTTTGGAGTAGACTCCACTTTTTCTTGGTTTATTATGAAGAGTCAGATTAAGGTGTTCTCTTTGGCGCCAGCTACACTAAACACTACCAAGAAAATCTCAGATTAGGATCAAATTATGGGAACAAACCCTGTTACTCCCCCAGAATATAACTCGATGAGGAAACACTCAGTATTAAATGTCAGGAAAGTGTGGATGTGTATTTGTTTGTGGGTGTGCGTGCATGTATGTGTGGGTGTGAGAAAGCATTGCAATGGAAAAATAGTCAATGCATTTGTACTTATTCAGTAAATACGAGTGAATGCACTTTTTAGGGTGGAAATTGCTCTTGATTAAGGAATATTAATTGATGTCTAAGATGTGATGAATTACTAAAAAAATATGGCAAATGCTGTTTGGTCCTACTGGCTTTCTACACGCTCAGCCAACATAAATATGCAAAGAAAACACATAACCACCAGCACTAACTCAGATAAGCTTTGTGAAAATCCAAACAGTCTAACTTTGCCTAATGTTGTTTGTGTTTTTAAAGGTAATGTGAAATAAGACTACCAATATTTGAAATACACAGATGATGTTCCTACTTTGGCTGGTTTTAATGAATGGAATTTATTGATGTGGAAATTTCTGTGGTAGTTTTGAGTGATTTGGTGGTTTATTGCTTAAGCCTTACTCAGAGATAGATAAATAAATTGTATATATGTGTAATAAAATAACCTAATTTTTTGTAATGATGGAGCTTGATTTTTATTTGTAATAAAAGTTTTGGCATTTACCATTCTGACTTGGTTCTCTGACTCCTCTGTATATGTTTTCTAGAATATACTATTTTATATAATTATTGTTATTTCAGTTGTACAGATCTAAATGTGTTTTTGCCACATTTACTACTTTCTTCATTCAATCAATCAATCAATCAATCTCACAGATGTAATCATTTGCAGTAAATCATTAACTTTATAGCAACTTTGCAAGCTTAAGGTCTCTGCTATGCTTGGCTCAGTGTCCAACACACTGCACGTCTTGTTTTCAGTAAAAAATATCTAAAAACTTTTAAATTAAGATGAGCAAAATGACCCGAGAAAATAAGTCTAGTTTTTACACCAAAAGTATCAAATTTAAGTGATTTTGTGCATAAAACAAACAAAAACATCTGCCAATGGGGTAAGAAAAAAAATCTTGAACATTTTTCTTAAACACTAAATTCAAGAAAAATTTGCTTACGCCATTGGCAGATTTTTTTGCTTTTTTATGCACAAAATCACTTAAATTTGATATTTTTGGTCATTTTCTTGGGTTGTTTTGCTTATCAAGAAAAGGCATCTTAATTTAAGAACTCTTAGATATTTTTACTGAAAACAAGACAAAAAATACTAAGATTTTTTTTCTTAAACTTTTTTTTCAGTGCAGTAGTAATGTACATTGTGACACCAAGCCTTGAAAACTTTGTTACATTAGAGACTTATGATTTATATGAAGTGAAACATATTTGTTGTGCTAAAAAAGACTGCACTGCATAAAATTATTTTCAAAAATAAATCTTAGTATTTTTGTCTTGTTTTCAGTAAAAATATCTCAAAATTCTTAAAATAAGATGATGAACAAAACGACCCCAGAAAATATGTCTAGTTCTTATACCAAAAATATCCAATTTAAGTGATTTTGTGCATAAAACAAGCAAAAAATCTGCCAATGGGGTAAGCAAAAAAATCTTGAACATTTTTCTTAAACACTAAATTCAAGAAAATTTAAAAAAAAATCTTACCCCATTGGCAGATTTTTTTTGCTTGTTTCATGCACAAAATCACTTAAATTTGATATTTTTGGTCTAAAAAGTAGACTTATTTTCTTGGGTTGTTTTGCTCATCAAAAAAAAAACATCTTAATAAGAAATTTTAGATATTTTTACTGAAAACAAGACAAAAATACTAAGAATTTTTTTTCTTGAAAATCATTTTTTGCAGTGTGTGGTTTACCAGACCAAGAGTGACAAAGTATAACACATATAAAATGTATGGTTTGTATAATTAACAGAATAACAATACTGTAATGTCCTGAGGGAATATCAAATTTAAGTGATTTTATGCATAAAACAAGCAAAAAAATCTGCCAATGGGGTAAGCAAAAAATCTGGACAAATTATCTTAAACACTAAATTCAAGAAAATTGTAAAGAAATATTAGCTTACCAATTGGCAAATTTATTTGCTTGTTTTATGCACAAAATCACTTAAATTTGATATTTTTGGTCATTTTCTCGGGTTGTTTTGCTCATCTAGAAAATGCATCTTAAATTAAGAACTTTTAGATATTTTTACTGAAAACAAGACAAAAATACTAAGAATTTTTTTCTTGAAAATCATGTTTTGCAGTGCAGTAGTAATGTACATTGTGACACCAAGCCTTGAAAACTTTGTTACATTGGAGACTTATGATTTATATGACACAAAACATTTTTGTTGTGCTGATAAAGATTGTGGTTTACCAGACAAAGAGTGACAAAGTATAACACGTATAAAATGTATTGTTTGTATAACAGAATAACAATACTGTAATGTCCTGAGGGAATACTTTTTACTCTCATCAGCATTAAATATCTATCCTAAAAAAACAGTACTACAAAATACAGAACAGAGATTTGTTACCTGATGACAGGCTGAAATGGCTTTAAGTGAGATAAATAAAGCAGGGCGACGGCTGATTCACCAGTGTCAGCAAAGCAATAATGGCATGGCTAGCATCAGCATACGTTAAACATGGCCATTTAGACAAATGTGCTTGGCAAAAAAAGTCGATGAAGGCCTCTGTGGGTTGTGAACACACCAAACAGTCATGTTTAAAGCAGAGCAAGCAGAAACAAAGCAGTAACTAAGTAACGCTACATCTGCCTCTCCGATGAATCCATACACCCAATGGCAATGTAAGAGAGCTCATTACAGGCAAGCCAATAATGCAATCAATTGGTCAAAACAGTTTGATAATCCTGTCAGAGTCATTTTCTATTTTAGTCAATATTGTTATTTTAAAAGTTACAATATATTGATTTTGCTGTACTTTTTAAAAAAAACACCACCCTCCCACAAATCCCACCCAATGATGGAATTACTGATGACTGGATGAATCAGATCCATTCCTTGGGGTTTCGTAACACCTCCATCATTTTTGCTTCCCTAGTGCCTTTTGCGGGCTCATGCATGTACTCCCACCTGCAATGAGAACATACAGAGGACGGTTGACACATCATATAACAGATAACTCCAGCATCACATTTTTAAAGAGGTTATGTTGTCATGAGGAATCAGATTGTCAAGAGTTATGTAAGCAATAAGGTACGAGAGGTTTTGCTGTATCGTGGATAAGTCACGGCTGAAGGGTGTTGTTAGGCACGACATGAAATAAGAGTGCCTGCAACCCCTTCAACTGTGACTTATTTATGATAAAGCACTAGCCTTGAGTACCTTATTATTACTTTATAAATATGTTATCACACAATTCAAATATTAAAGCAAAATAAAGTATTCTAACGCATCTTTCTTGAAGTAAAATAATTTAAAACCTTCCTTCCTCTGGAAATAAAGTCCCTGACCGACTGAACCACAACTGTTTCACATGTTCGCATTGCTAAGGGTGTTGCGCATTGATATACAGAATTGTTGGGTGCAGAGATCATAGCTGTGTTTTATCATAAATAAAATTTAGCTATTGACTAATCAGAATCAAGAACTGGAACCACGCTGTAAAAATTTACTTTCTTACTTAGTATTTTTGTCTTGTTTTCAGTAGAAATATCAAAAAATTCTTAAACCAAGATGAATTTTCTTAAGGAGCAAAATGACCTAAGAAAATATGTCAAGTTTTTAAACAAAAAATAAACAATTTAAGTGAAAGTGTGCTTAAAACAAGCAAAAATATCTGCCAATGGGGTGAGAATTTTTTAAAAGTGTTTAAGAAAAAAGGAAACTTATTTCAACTTGTTTATTTCTCATTTTCTTAGGTCAGTTTGCTCATCAAGAAAATACATCTCGATTTAAATGGACACTCCACTTTTTTAGAAAATATGCTTATTTTCCTGCTCCCCTAGAGTTAAATTTTTGATTCTTACCGTTTTGGAATCCATTCATCTGATCTCAGGGACTGGCGCTACCACTTTTAGCATAGCTTAGCATAGTCAATTGAATCTGATTAGATTCGAAAATAATCCCCTTAGTAATCTTTCAATTCCAAAACAATAAGAATCAAATGTTTATCTCTAGGGGAGCTGGAAAATGAGCATATTTTCAAAAAACGTGGAGTGTCCCTTTAAGAATTTTTAGATATTTATACTGGAAACAAAACAAAAATACTAAGTAATAAAGTCATTTTTTGCAGTGTAACTAATTTATAAATGAAAATATAGTGCACTTTGAAATTTCCAAACACAAAATTGAAAATAAAGGGGTATTAAAATAGGAATATAATGATTTTAAACTAATTAAAAATATAACTTGCTCAGAAAAGAGTGGTGCACAAAAATATATTGTTGATTTGATAGCCACACCAATATATTTATTCATACACAATATTTTTTACCTTGCAGTAAGTGGCAGGGACATCAGAATACTCTCGATACGAGACCCAGGTGTGGCCAAGCCAAATTTCACCCCTCTGTCATAAACTAAATTAAATTCCACATATCTAAAACCCACAGAAGAAAAGAGGGTTTGGTTAGCAGCTGGACATTTATGCCTGTACTGTATGACATATAACATCAAATTCAATTGAAAAGACAAACCACAAACTATTTACTGGGTTAAAAAATGTCTTTGCTATACAACAAAAATTTATATTAGTGAAAATAAATTAAATAGATTTTTTATAAATAGAAAAATAGACTACCTATGCTGAATTTGCATAAAATATTAAATTCTTCTTTAACTAACCTGCCTCGCCTGACCTGCTGCCAGTCTTTTTCCTCAGGGGTAAAAGAGTCATTCAGATGTTTGGTCACAATGGGCAGGTAACAGGGCACTACAGTTTGAGCACAGCTCTTTACAAAGCTAAAGACCTCCTCCTCATTTGGGGAATTCAAATCGTCAAAAAAGATCCCACCGATGCCTCTGGTCTCCCCTCGGTGACGGATGTAGAAGTAGTTGTCACACCTTGAGAAAAAGAGGTCAATGCAAAGGTTAACAGGATGTTGGGTTTGAAATTTGGCTTAAGCTTGGCACTGTGTGACCTACAAAAGTACATTTAAAGGGATAGTTCAACATAAAATATAAATTTTGTCATCATTTACTCACCCTAAAGTTGTTCCATGTATAAATGTCTCTATTCTGCAGAACACTGAAGAACTGAAAGAGATCTGGAGCACCATTTACTTCCATAGTATTCTATTTTCTATTTCTGCTTGATTACAAACATTCTTTAAAATATATTAATTTTATTCAGCAGAAAATAGAAACTCAAGAATAAGTAAATGATGACAGAATTTTCATTTTTTAGTGAACTATCCCTTTAAGCAATTTTTAAGTTGCATGAAAAATCTGATATATGAATAAATTATAATTAAAATTGTTTGAGTTAGCTCCCAAAGGATTTAAACTTAGATTTTATTTTTTGTATAGTATGAGCAAACACTGTAAAAAATGACTTTCTTACTTAGTATTTTTGTCTTGTTTTCAGTAAAAATATCAAAACATTCTTAAATTAAGATGAATTTTCTTGATGAGCAAAATGACCTAAGAAAATAAGTCTAGTTTTTAAACAAAAATATACAATTTAAGTGAATTTGTAAAACAAGCAAAAATATCTGCCAATGGGGTGAGAACATTTTGCTTGAATTAAGTGTTTAAGAAAAAAAAAACTTATTTCAAGATTTTTTTCTCACCCTATTGGCAGATATTTTTGCTTGCTTTAAGCACAAATTCACTTAAATTGTAAACTTTTGTCTAAAAATTTGACTTATTTTCTTAGGTCATTTTGCTCATCAAGAAAAGGCATCTTAATTTAAAAATGTTTAGATATTTCTACTGAAAACAAGACAAAAATACTAAGTAAGAAAGACATTTTTTGCAGTGTTGTAAAACTACAAGAAAACGGATGTCCCAAAACAACTGCTGACACCAAATAAAGAGGCTAATTATTAGTAAATAATAATTTCAGAAGCTACTGTACTCCTTAAACAAAAATAAAGTAAATTGATATGGTTCCCCATCTATATTATAGCCCCCCTTGACTTAATTTAATAATAAATATACAAGGTGTAGTTGGGGTGGAGGAGGGATGCTAGAGGAATTACTACACTTCTTACTTTACAGTTGTGATTGGTCAGATTAAATAAACTCATTCTCCTCCCAAAACTTTTGTTTAAAACTCCTTTATATATCTTATCATCCCTAAACAGTTGAAAAACACCCAGAAGATAGAACCCTTGTACACCACAAAATTGCACGTATACATACTGACACCCACCGACACACCCATACGAACTGCAACACACCCAAAACTCTTACCACTTTTTGAAGTCTGGGTAATATTTGGGGTGATGCTTGTCACATGCGTCCTTCAATGTTTTGTGAAAATGAGTGGCATCTTCCAAATCAATGTAAACAGGAGTGAGATCTGTACCTCCACCAAACCACCACTGCTTTGAGCCTATAGATAGGAGGATAAGTAAAAATAAGCACTATGGAGAAATTGAGAGAAATAAAAAGATAAGTGCGGGGGTTACAGATAACAACATCTCCCTGCACACAGCTCAAGATCTTCAGTGACCAGGCAAAAACACCCACCATCTGCTTCCTCGATCTCAAAGTATCTGTAGTTGAAGTGCACTGTGGGAATGTGGGGGTTTTTTGGGTGTATGACTGAACTCACACCCATGGCACGGAACGGTAATTTTCCTGGAACACATTGATAAAGCAAGACAGTTAGAACAATAGAGTATCACAAGTCCTGCAGACCATAGCCATTGCATTAAATGTCTTAAGACCACTGGAGTTCAATTCTAAAAACTAGAAGTATGTATTATGATATAAGGAACTCAATCATGCTCTGCATTTATATTAAAATGGGAAGTCAGAATCTCACCATCCTTTCCTTTCAGTTCTTTTCCACGGCTGCGCATTTGCTTGGCGGCCTCTTCAGTGAGATACCCCGACACCACAGAAACGTTCACACCTGCCTTCTCAAAAATCTTCCCATCTTGCATCACACAACTGATGCCCCCACCACCTTTATTAAACACAGAAAAAAATTAGTTTTGTCACAAAGTAAAGTCTGCATATTAGGAAAGGCATATTTTGACTTTTAGGCCTAAGCATAGGCATTTACATTACATTTATGCATCTGGCAGATGATTTTATCCAAAGCCACTTCAATCTATACATTTTACCAGACATTACATGGCCAAATTTATGTAAACATCTTAAAGGGATAGTTAACCCAAAAATAAATATTTGTCATCCCTCACGAAAATTAACATGTTTTTCGTGGTAAAAGTGTAGTAACCATGTTTTTTATTACTATTAGCAAAACCATGGTTTTACTACAGTACAAACCCATGGTTATGGTTTATAAAACCATGGTTATTTTCTGGTAACTATGGTTTTACTACAGTAACCATGTTTTTAACTGTAGTAAAACCCTGGTTAATTGTCGTAAGGTAATATTTACTCATCCTCAAGTTGTTCCAAACCTGTCTAAATGTATTTGTTCTGCTGAACACGAAGCTATTTGAAGAAGTTTATTAGAACAGATCTGAGGCACCATTTACTTCCATAGTATTATTTTTCCTACTATAAAAGTCAGTGGTGCCCCAGATCAATATGACACCCATTACTGCATGTTAAACATTTACTTTTAAAATCTATTAGCACTCATAAAATTTTTTGGGGGGGGCAATAGTGTTTGTTTAAGTTCTAGTGTTTCTCAACCTGGGGTCAAGGACCTGCTAGGAAACCTCAAGATGACTTAGAATAAGACAAAACAAGCATTAAAACAACTAAAATCAATATATTTATAAGGGAAATTATTAAAACATATATATGGGAGGGCCTTTAAAGGGATAGTGAAATGGCCAATCAGAAGCCCCATTGACTTCCACAGTGTTAATTTTCCTACTATGTAAGTCAATGGGGCTTATGTTTGGTTTGGTTCCAAACATTCCTCAACATATCTTTATTCATATCAGATCAAAGACATTTGAATAGGTTTGTAACAACATGAGAGTGAGTAAATGATGACAGAATTTTCATTTTTGGGTGAACTATCCCTTTAAGAAAAAATATTTATCTAGCCCCTGTGTGACCCCTGTTTTGCAACTGGTATTTCACTTTTTCACTGAAGTTCTAATCAAATCATCTTTTAATTGAAACAAAGAGACATTTAAAACAAGAATATTAGTAAACCAGTACACAAAAAATGAGCAAACCTTCTTTTCGACTCCATCTGTCTACTTTAAACGTGCCCCCATCCACTTTCTCCAGAGCTTTACAGAAGGCTGCCTGTGTTTCCATGATCAGCATCTCCATTCTCGTTGACATCTCGTCTTTCCTCTGCTCTAAGACATTGATGTCAGTGACTGGTACAGACATGAACGACTTGCATCTCTCCTTTATGTCCCCCTCGGATTCTTTAACTTTGATGATCTTTGTTGCCATTTCTGCCCGCTGAAAGTGACTTACACCTGCAGCCACTACACCAGTGACAGCGGCCGCTCCAGCTGCCAGGAATACTTTACCGAAACGGAATGAGATCCAGCCCTGCGATGAATGAGACATCGGTCTCGTTGCTGTTCTTATGAATGACCATTTTCCTCCTGGAAGAAAGGCACTTTTACGAAGGGATACAAAAGAATGATAAGCAGCTGTACCATGCGCCGAGCGGTACACTTTGCACAGTCTGGCTGCTGATCTTACAGTGCTGTTTATTGTGTACAAAGTTATCGAAGTCATTTTGCCTGCTGAGCGCAAACAACTGTGTCTGTCTGCTCTTTCCACACCTTCTCAATGGCAAACAGGATCATATGAAGTGGGAGTATTGTGACTATATGCTATTTTGCACGTAGCTTCTGTAACAATTCCGACTTTGGAGGCGTGTCTTGGTGTTTGAAGGCTTGCTGTGCATTATGGGAAATGTATTTTTTTTTCATTCGCGAGCTGTTTTACGCACTGTAATAGTGACTACATATCCCACAAATATGAGAAGTACAAGATAAAGCGTGTGATTTTAATCTTGGCCAGCACGGTACAGTAAAAACGGTGGAATATTTCTCACGTGCTCTGTTAAATCGTACAACAAATATGTAAAACAGATTTTTATTATCATATGCACTTTGGTCAAATTTATTAACGAGAAAGACGAGGTAAAAGTAAGATCAACTACAATTTTATACTATAAAATACAAACATTATAAAATATAAAATAAAATACAATATACAAGGAAAAACGAAGAAGAAGAATCAAAATAAACAATACAAGAGCAAAAGTTAACTTGCAATATAAATACGAGAGCCCGTGCGCAAAACAATTAACAATACAATTTAATTTTACAATGTAATGATGCAATGCAGGTAACAGGTAAAGTGGTCATAAACTGTGAGTGTAAAGTGTGTTTAAATTGTCAATGCTTAGTTCAAATAGTATGAGGTGTTATTTGCTAAAGTGCAGCGTGCAGTTGAGTATTTTATAAAAGAAAATTTTGTGAAGTGTAAAGCTGTGATTTTGTAGATTTTTTATTCAATACATTTTAATGACAACAATATTTATAGCCTATTTAATCTTTATTAAACTGGTCTATTCATTATAAAATATCTCTCATGCATACATTGCTCAGTTTTACGGTTTTTATTTACAAATATTTTAGTCATATAAACCAAAGTATCTTTTGCTGTGCCTTTCTAGTTTTCCATTAACTGTATCATTGATTAAATCTGTCTGGATCTCCCTTCTACATTTACAGAGAGTCTGCGCATGCGCGCGCACCCACTACAAGCAGTGTTGTGCGTCTCCATGTCAACACCTGTTACAAGCCACTTTGAAACTGAGGCCACCAAAGGATTAAAGCGAGCTGTTCTTAAATGAACAGGTGCGCATGGAGACCTGCTTTATAGAATATATAGGACGACCAGTTTTTGTATTCATTTGCGATTAACACGAGATAAGAGCATACAGAAGTTTTGAAGGTAAGGTTATTTTCAGGTAGCCTAAATAATAAACTGTAAAGAAGTTAATTCTATAATCGGCTGGCAAGTCAGATCTGTTATAGACTGACAGGACCACATGAACAAGGCAATGCAGTGTTATAATATTAGGCCAAATGTATGTTTTTAGAACAATACAGTAACTATTATTGCATTGCGTTTAGTGAAATAGACATATCTGGTTAGTGTTCACCAAAAAGTTGTAATTAAATATATAAATTGTGCCTGTAATTTCTGAATTTAAATAAAAAATAACTAAAAGGGAAAAATATTAGTCAGACAATGACAACAGTTTAGAAATATAAGATATTTTCATTTGATATGATGCTTTAATTGATTTCATGACGGCATGATGATGACACACATTTGGCATTATATATTATAAATCTCTTTTGCAATATTCATGTATACATCTGCTTATCTTTCTGAATGCATCCAAGCTGTATAAATTTAAAACCCCAGTGCATTTGCAACCCTAGTAGCCTACATTAATATACACATACAAGCCTATGTTTAAGTTTAAAGGGATAGATCACTCAAAAATTAAATTTCTGTCAATATTTTCTAATCCTCATGTTGTTATGAATTTATTTATCTATTTATTTTTTGATGAACACAAAATAAGATATTTTAATAAATGATGGTAAGCACACAGCTGATTGTAACCATTGACTTCCATAGTAGGAAAACAAATATTATGGGAAGTATTGTTATAAATGATGAAGAAGATATTTTGATAAATGATGGTAAGCACAAAGTTGACGTACCCAATGAATTCCATCATATTTGTTTTTCCTACTATGGAAGTCAATGATCACAATCAGCTGTGTGCTTACCATAATTTATCAAAATATCTTATTTTGTGTTCATCAGAAAAAAATACATTCATACAGGTTTAGAACAACATGAGGATGAGAAAATTATAACCGAATTTTCATTTTGGGTGAACTATCCCTTTAATTATTTCTCCATGTCATCTTTACGATTTTGTTGACATATTAAGCCATACACTGCAAAAAATGATTTTCAAGAAAAAAAAATATTTTTGTCTTGTTGTCAGTAAAAATATCTAAAAATTCTTAAATTAAGATGCTTTTTCTTGATGAGCAAAACGAAATGACACTAGTTTTTAGATATTTTTTTTAGTT
This sequence comes from Paramisgurnus dabryanus, assembly GCF_030506205.2. Taxonomy (NCBI): domain Eukaryota; kingdom Metazoa; phylum Chordata; class Actinopteri; order Cypriniformes; family Cobitidae; genus Paramisgurnus; species Paramisgurnus dabryanus. The sequence goes on from NC_133347.1 coordinate 11,055,415, forward strand.
TTTATAAATGAAGTCTAGTTTTTAGACCAAAAAATTTCAAATTTAAGTGATTTGGGCATAAAACAAGCAAAAAAATCTGCCAATTGGTAAACAAAAAAGCTTGAACATTTTTCTTAAACACTAAATTGAAGAAAAATTCAAGAAAAATTCGCTTACCCCATTGGCAGATTTTTTTTTGCTTGTTTTAAATACTAAGATTTTTTTCTTGAAAATGTATTTTCTGTGTGTCTATGCTCTTAACAGAAATAAATTTTTAGTAATTTGGTTTGGATGGGACACAGGTTTTATATTTGCAGTGCTTCTGTGAGGTTCCTTCATGGTGGGGAACACAAAAAGAATGAGTGTTTCTGAAGTCAAAAACACTCAGGATGAGTACGAGGATGATTTTGAGAAAGATCTGGATTGGCTTATCAGTGAGGAGAGCAAGAGTGAACAGGTTAGTCTCTGCACAGTGAAAAACAGTGAGGTGCATATCTCTCTGGAATAATGTTTTAATGCGTGGTGTTTGGTTACACAGACGCTGTCTGAAATCCACCCCACTGACACAGATCCATACCCACTTTCACTTAACCAGAAAACTATGTCTGATAGGATTGCATTATTCAACACATGCGCTCTATGTATCTGATTCACCCTTCAGTCAACTTGGGGCTGTAATCTTTTCTTGGAGGGTCCTTTTCTTATTTTGTATTTCTTCATCAGGATCCTGATGATTATGATATTGAAGCTCAAATCGACAAAGAGCTTGCAGAAGATGAGCTTAAAGAAGACAAAAGGAAAGATGGGGATGTGGATAATGATGAAGGAGAGGAAAGGTGGCCAACGCCCATGGAGCCGTTAGAGGGTGTGTTAGATCCTGACAACCAGGTAACCTCTCCACAGTTGAAGAATGATGAAGATCTTGATGAAGAAAAGAAATACATTTTAGATAAGATCCAAGAGGCTAACAGGCAACTGCAAGACCAAGAACCTCCAGACCACAGCCGCCGCAGACGCCTGCAGTTTAAAGACAGTTTAGTAGATCTAGTGGTGCCTGCTCAGGAGTTTGAGACTCAGGAGAGAAACAGAGCCCTCTATAGTGCCTTAGAAGATGATGCTGAGGTGTCAGAACAAATGCAGAAACTAAAGATCTCTCATAGTGAAAAGCCAGGAGATCACACAAATGAGGAGGAACGCAATGAAGGAACAAAAGAAGGACGAGTTTTGGTGGAAAAAGATGGAAAGTTTGACCTAGTTAGTCTAAAGGAGGTGGAAAGTCAAGGATTGCTACCTCCTTTGGCAATATCTCACGGTAATGATAATCTGCAAGGATCCTCAAGGCAAAGTGAGTCTAGCCTCCAACCTAATAAGAGTCCCGTAACTTCACCGAGACAACATTCCACCTCGCCTTTCACCCCTGGCATTGAGTCCCTGTATGTCCCTAAACCTCCAGCGAAACGCAGGAACAGACCCAGTTCTGCCAGACCATCCCAAAGGGGAACATGGGTACATGGCACCAAGCGCAGGGTTCAGTCAGCAAATGGATCATCCACACATGTGACCTTTACCCTCTCACCACAGCAGAAAGAATTACTGGCCAAACATCAGGAGCGAAGAGAAAGGCAGGCTAAAGAGGTGTGCGTTGTTTTTTTAATTGTTTAAAGGCGGGGTGCATGATCTCTGAAAGCCAATGATGATTTTTGAAATCCCCTAAACCAGTGGTTCCCAAACTTTTTCAGTGTGTGGCCCCGCTTGTGTAGGGTGTATTACTTCGCGGCCCCCCAAAGAAAATTTTGTGACAAAAAACTGTTCTAAAACTCAACATTTTAATAAAAAAACATTAAATTATACAAAAAAGTAGTGCTTTTGGTTAGTAGCCTTATTTTTTTAAGTTTAATCACACAGAATTCATGATAAATAAATGTATTTCATAAAATGTCATAAAACTGGGGCCCCCCTGGCACCATCTCGCGGACCCCCCTGCCCTAAACCAGTGGTTCTCAAATTTTTTCAGCGTGCGGCCCCCCTTGTGTACGGTGCATTCCTTTGCGGCCCCCCCAAAGAAAATGTATGACAAAAACTTCTAACATTTTAATTAAACAAAACATATTAAACTATACAAAGTAGTGCTTTTAGAAAGTAGGCTTATATTTATTTGGTTTAATTACACAGAATTCATGATAAATCAATGTGTTGTATAACCTACCCCGGCCCCCAGTTTGAGGACCACTGCCCTAAACAAACACGCCCCATCCCAATAGAATCTGGACCTTCTTTTGATAGACCCGCCCCATGCATATGCAACCCAGGCAACGATGTCGGTAAGTAGACACGCCCCTTACTGCTGATTGGCTACAAGTGTGTTTTGGTACTCGGCCCGACTCCCTTTTCCAAAGTGTTTTTGAAAAATCATGCACCCCGCCTTTAATTGCAATCATTGTCATCTTATTTTAATGATTGATCTGTCATCCTAATGGTGCAACTTTGTAATAAGGGTTTTGATTGATTTAAAGTCATAATTTACATGCACACATTTTTACTGTTGTGTTTTCGTTTCCCTTTTCACTTTTGGTCCTTTCTCAGGACGAGCAGAAGAGAAAAGAGGAAGAAGAACAGAAGCGACAGGAAAACGAGCAGGCCTTCCAGTCATGGCTTATGAGGAAGAGAGACCAATTACATGAAGAAAGGAGGGTCCAGAAAGCACAGGAAATGGAAAGGATGAGCTGCAAGGTGGGTCCACTAGAGGGAGCCATTTAAACATGCACTGTTTATTGGCCCTAATGTAACCACATGTATTTCTGCTTAGATGGCCGATTCAGTAAGCCCTATGAATATGTGAGGTGCCCGCCAAAGCACATTCTATTAATAGTCTCAATTGTAATATTTATTTATTACATATTTTTATACAAGCATGGCCTGGTTTAAGTATGTTAACAACAATACTTAAACATATCAACAATTAAAATAAAATAAAATAAACAAGTAAAACAAAAAAGTTTTGAGTAGACTATATCAAAAAGTAGCCCTCCAGATTGTTTTATCCATTCTGGTAGCCCTTGCCCACAAAAAGGTTGGAGACCCCCAAAAGGTTGGAGACCCCCAAAAATGTTTGAGACCCCTGCTTTAGGGGCTAAGAGTAAACTGAGTGTGGCTTTCATTTTTGTTGTTGGTATGGCAGAGGGACTGTGGTGACCCAGAGAAGTCCTTTAAAAGCTGGCTTCAGAAAAAACAGGAACAGCAGCTAAAAGAAAAACAGCTGGAAGATATGAAGAGACTGGAACAGGAGAGCGGCTTTTGCTTGCACAGCCGAGAAGAGAGTGAAAAGGCCTTCAGACAGTGAGTTATTAGCAGTTCAGTTCTTAAACCATCTCACTTATGCAGAAGTAGACAGAATGAAAACGAAACTATCTACAAGGATATCTCTTGCTTTCTTTTACCATAGTTGGTTAAGACGAAAGCGTGCAGAGAAACGGGCAGAGCAGCAGGCAGCTCGAGAGCGTTCCCGCAGGCTGGTGCTGGAAGAGAGGAGAGCCAGACGAATGCGTGACCTGCTCTGCACTGTTAATGAGATCAAATCCTTTCGATTCAGTGAGCCCTATGGAAATCGCTACTGAAGAGATCCTACTATAGACCATTAATACAACTTTAAACTATTCAAATCATTGTGGTTTCTGCTAATGAATCATCTATTTATCAGTATCTATGGTTTCCTTTTAATATAACATCTACCTGATACAGAAGATGAAAGAACGTTGCTCAGAACACAAAGAGGATAATAAAAGACCTCTAATCTTTCATTCATCCTTTTATTAATATACAAAGATGAAACAGGTGCTTCAGGTCATGTCCAAGAGCTTTAAGCACTTGAAATAATTGCTATACCGAGATAATTTAATTGAGTGAATGTTGAAACATTAGACATTCTCATCACCTTGAACATTATCCAGTAGACTTTTGCTAGTTTACTACTGCATATCTCCTGCAGATACAATAAAATGAAACAGTTCAAACCCAAGGCCACACATTAACGGTAATCCAATCATCCTTATCCTCTGGGCTTTGGTTAGGTGGTCTATATGTGCCACATATTTTATTAATGGTTGCTCTTGGTCTGATATGCATGCAACACTGGGCATGAGTCTTTTTTATTGTGATAGCCTATTATGTTAAATGTTTTAAAATATTTACAAAACTCAACTTACCTATCAAAAATAAAATGTACTTTTGCAATTGTCATGTTTCCACCACAAATAACTGCTGTTGATCAGCGTATATTACTATATATAGTACATTACATGAAATGTAGTGGTGAGGTAAACAGTAATATTTATACTTGATATTATACTGTACATCGTCTGACATAAAAAGTGCATTCAATATTAAACAGATGTCAGCAGATATATTCTATAATAGTTGAATATTTAATTATGTAGATATGTAAGGGTAACCTACTAGGAAACTACATTACCCGTCATACCTTGCTCTGCGCATGCGTGCAACTTTCTTAAGCTTCTGTGAGTCGAGTGAGATGCAACACTCCATAGCAACATCAGTACCAGTGCGAAGGGCCAGCGAAGGACAGCCTGGGATAGATATCTTGAGAATATCTGAAACAGGAGCTGCATGTCGACAGCATGGACGAACAGAGGGTAAGTTGTTATAGATATATTAATATCAAAACGATTCCGATGAGAATGCTGCATTCAACAGAGACTAAATACGAATTAGTGTTAGCTCGTAGCTTCACTTCCAGTCGTCACCAGCTCATTGTGTTAACGTGCAGGTGCATTTTCAAAGATAAAGTCGGATGAAGTTATAACTTAACGTGGGTATTGTTTACGGTGTTTTAAATGCTTACGTGAATATTTGCACAAGTTAACAAACAACAGCATGTCCGATTGCCCAGAAACCGCCCAGGTTCTCTCGGAGCTACGAAACGCAAAATGCAGTCTATTTTTAAGTAAGGATTACAGACATCATTCCTAAGAGACAAAATAACATTTGTGTAAACATCATATTTAAAAAACAAATACAGGCGATGACACATTTTGCTGCAGAGTAACCCTAAACCGGCCTGTATTGTTACTGTAGGAGCCTTCTTGTGTTTGACTTCATGCGGTTATGTGCAGACAGGTCAGTGTATGGCATCGAGGTATCGCGAGAGCAGAACTTATCGAATAATTCTCGCGATACTTTAATGGCATAGGCTGATCGGTCTGCGCAGCGCCTCATGAAATCCAACGCCCCTTCTGGCTTCAGGGAGGTGCCCCGGACATAAAGCCCCTGCTGTGCGGCTCATTATCAATGAATTTAGCCCGATATGGTGAATAAAAAGCGATATTTCTGATTAACAAAATATGAGTTACTTTATTATCCGCGTGTGCTCATTTATTTACCTCTGTGCATCAAGCTCGCGCTCCAAAATAGTCCAGGAAATGCTGACGTCATTTGGAAAGTATCATCAGAATGACACCCAAAAACTGTAACTCGCTTTATGTAAGCGCCTGCCAAATGCATAAATCTAAATTATATTACGTTATGTTTCAGGAGTCACTGAGGAAGATCATCACTACATTGGCCTTGAAGAATGAAGAAATTCAAAATTTCATCTGCTGTTTAAAGCAGAATCTACAAAACTTAGAGGTATCAAAAGCACATTTTAATTTGTGTAATATGACATAACTTTGCTATTGCATTGCTTTTTGTTAAATGAGAAATTCACTTTGTCATATCTATATATGTGGCTAAATAATGCAATTTGCTCTTGTCATGTTATTAGGCGAATGCAAACCGAGTGCAGGGGGATCTAGATTTGGAGTTTAGTTCACTGCATGCGGTTTTGGATGAACTGAAGGAGGGTATGGTCACGCGCATCAAACAGGAAAGAGCAAGCCGGACATATGAACTACAGGTGAGAGCTCTGTGTGTGTCCACTACAATGTGGCATAAACTAGCATAGCATTAATTCATATAGGGTTTCCGAGGGGGTTGTAACAGAGATCACGGTGTCGAATTTAGATGGGTTGGGTCTACTGCCGAGCATTCTGCTCTTTGTGTTTTTCATACAAAGCAGTCAGTGCAATTTTAAAGCTATGCCAGCAGAAACAATGGTCATAAAATGTGAACATCCACTCAGTCGTAGCATAGAGCTTAGATTGCATTTAGGTTTATCAAAAGCGATAATACAACTTAAAACATACTCCAGTGTTTCATGTTTGCTCATCATTAGGTCAAATCAGTAAACAGACCAACTGAGTGAGAGGCTGTAGAGCTCATGTGTGTTCATGTGTCTGGTTAGAAGGATAACCAGAAATCCTTAAGGATTACTGTGTGTGTGTGTGTGTAATCCAGGCAGGATCCTTACAATGCATACCTGAACATCTGAGAGAAAGCATTTAAAGGGACAGTTCACCCAAAAATGAAAATTATGTCATCATTTTCACATCCTCATGTCGTTCTAAATCTGTATGAATTTATTTTATCTGATGAACACAAAAGAAGATATTTTGATAAATGATGGTAAGCACACAGCTGATTGTAACCATTGACTTCTATAGTAGGAAAAACAAATATGATGGAATTCAATGGGAACCCTTAACTGTGTGCTTACCATCATTTATCAAAATATCTTCTTTTGTGTTCATCACAAAAAGGAAATTCATACAGGTCTTAACAGCATATGTGCCTCTGTCATTACGGTTGTTTATTTACCTCCTTGTTACAAGATAATTTGAAGCATACATGGGTATTGGTAGAACAGGTAGCAGACAAGTATGAAAATAAGAATTCAATTCACATGCCAATAAGGTTATGCTTTCAATGCCAAAAATAAGAGCCATCAGAATGCAAAATACAAGAATGCTGGTTATGTCACAATATCTTTCTTTCAATCTATCTGTCTGTCTATTCTTGACACTATAATTATTGTTATTCATCTTTCAGAACCAGCTGAGCGCATGCACCAAAGCCCTAGAAAGCTCAGAGGAGCTGCTGGAATTAGCCAATCAGACGCTTTGCTCCTCTGAGAATGACAGCTTCACCCAGGTACCGCCCATCTGGAATGTTTAATCTTGTTAAATGACTCATCTATTCAAATTAAATAACTTTATTGTGTTGCAACTCATTACCTTTAGTGACACATTATTATGTCAAGTTTTTTATGAACCGTTATGTATACAGTTGCATGTAGCTATGCCCTGTTAACATTTTCAAGCATGTTTAATTGATGCCCTGTTTACACTTTTTGGCACCAGAAAGTGTTGTTTTCTCTAACAAAGTGACAAATTGTGACAGATGCAGCTGGCTTTTTCTGCTTAACACGTGCTGGTATGACTGATGCATTGTTGTATTGTTAAAACTCAATGAGACTCTTGCTCCCTATCTCTCTCTCTCTGCCCCTTCCTCTGTTTTTGTCTGCTGCAGGCGGCCAAAGGCATAAAGGATAGGTACTGTACAGATGTTCATACTTAGATCATGAGTTTAGTACAGAATTAGAGCTTCTAGATTCTTTACATATTCATTTACTTACCTCCCTCACATCAGAACATCTATTCATTTGGATCATTTTTCATTTTTAGTGTCTTTCCTTAGAAAAATCTCAATTTTCTGTTTTAGAATTTGCATCATTCCAGAGTGTTTGCATGCGTGTGTGCATGAAGGGAATAGTGTGCAATATTTCCTTGTGACATTCCCATATTCCCGTTCTCAGTCATTGAGAAGTGGTTTATTGTTAATGACTAAATATAATAATCTGTATTTCTGTAGCGTCACTATGGCTCCAGCGTTTCGTCTGTCCTTGAAAGCAAAGGCCAGTGACAGTATGAATCACATGATGGTGGACTTTACTCAGGAACGAAACATGCTTCGGGCCATCGCATTCCTTCCAGGTCAGTGTACTGTTCCTCACTAATGAGGAAATGCTTTATGAAAAACATGCTCAAACTTTGCATGTAAAGGGCTTTTTTAGTGTCAAGCCAGATTATGCATTATGTAACTTGATGTCTTGGATGAAAAAAGCCCCATTTCCTTTCAATCTTTTTATTTCATGTAAACGCAATCTGGCTTCCTTAAATTCCCTGTTTATTTTAATGTAAACAATAAACAGTGTTGTACCATGAGCTAACTTTAAAATGATAGCGTTTTTTTATATTAAAAAAATTTATTAAATGTTAAATTAATATCAAGTTTGAAATATCCAAATTCCTCTCATCTTTAGTTCCTGCGACGCCAGAGATTCAAGTGGCTGAATGCCAAGTGTTTGATAACACAGTCACAGTGGTGTGGACCTTACCTGAACCTGACTCCAAAATCGACCACTACATTCTTGAACATCGGAGAACCAATCACGAAGGTCCTCCACGGGCCCGAGAAGAGTACCCGTGGATGGTGGTGGAGGGTATAAAAGAAAATGAGTACACACTCACAGGTGAGTACTTATGTTAATTTTGGGTGTGGGGAAAATCCTTCTTGAGTAGATTTAGATAAACTGATAGCTGTGATGTCTGGCTGGTTTTGCAGGCCTTCGTTTTGAAACACGATACATGACCTTTCGAGTGAAGGCGTGCAATAAGGCTGTTGCAGGTGAATTCTCAGAGCCGGTTACTCTGGAAACTCATGGTAAGAAGTGCTTGCACATTTACGTACCTGCTTACACACACATCTGCTTACACACACACACAAAGGCAATGAGGCGTTGAGTTTCTTTCCTTTACGCAGAACAGTCTTACAAAGGTCACTTAAGCACTGTCTTTACTAAATAGACAGTTAAAGACCTACGCAGAGACCATAGTCAAAAGAAACTCTCAGTTATAATTGACTGAAGTAAATAAAAAATTAAAAGGGGACATATCATGAAAATCTACCTAGTTTTCTGCAAGCATGTAAAAAATTAGGTCATTAAATTTAGCTCCCCTTGTGATGTCAAAAGGGGATTTTTTTTAAATACTGCCCCTTAATCTGCACTATGCAACCACGGCACTGCCATTTAGTGCAAAAAAAGAGAAATTGACAGCACAATTGAGATTCAGTTTTAACAAGCCACTATCATGGCGATCAGTGCTTGCATTTTATCAGTTCATTTGCATTTTAAATGACACACCCCAAAACTTCACATTTTTGCTTGCAGTGTCAATTTCAATGTTGAGCTTAAACTTCACATACGCACTCTGGGGACACCAAAGACTTACTTTACATCTTAAAAAAGTCTGATAATATGTCCCCTTTAAACAGACCATTTTTTATTGTATTGTTTTCATCTCACATAATGTAAAGAACATTCTGTGAAAATATGTGACCTTGATATGTTTAATATTGACAGAGTAAGGTCAAAGATGTATATTAAAGTGAAATAAATTATTAAAATCAAACTTTGATGACTAATCAAATACTTAAATGATTAGCCTGGTTTTCACAGACAGGTTCACATTTGATCTGTAACTTGGTTTGGACTTACTGTATGTACTGTAATGAATGACTGCAATCTTATAATGGTTGTCAGATTAAAAGACAAGGGTCAGACTTAAACAGGAGAAGAGACTAACAGACTCAGGGTTCCCACGGCTTTTTGAAATTCTTAAAAGTTTGTGAATCTGGGGGAAATAATTCAAGGCTCTGGAAAGTTTTTAAAAATAAACATAAATAGATACTGGTCATTGAAAGTGCTTGAATATATTTTGTGCAAGAATCTTTCTGGAAAAAATCCATATTTTTCCCTGTGTAGTGTGATGTCATAAAAATTCTAGATTTTTTTAGTGCACCGGCTAAACTGTTAGTTTTGAATGCTTATAGACCATTTCAAAAGATGTAAACAACACTGGTCCAGAAACACTTCCTTTTTCAGTTTGTGACTGTTTTTTATTTTATTTTACATATATCATTATCTTTAAGGTGTTTCTTTGACTTTTTGATTCAGTTCTATATGTTCTGTTGGTTGTATTTTATCCCAACGTTTATCTAGTGTTAAAAAACTGAAACAGGAAGTGCTTCTGGACCAGTGTTGTTTGCATCTTTTGAAATGGTCTATATCTTCTATTATGCACATTTTTGATCCTTACCAAAATGCTTTTTTGCATAGTTGTGTTGCACACATGAAAACTGTAACAATGTATCTTACAAGGTAACACAATGTAACCTTCCTCTCACTTAAAACCCTGCAGACTATTTTTTACATAAATTTACCTCCAAATGAATAAAAAATTAAACTTGACCTAATACCTTTATCTCTCCCTCTTTGCTTCCAGCATTTGTCTTTAAACTGGATGCAGGTTCAGCCCATCAGAATTTAAAAATAGAGGATCTCAGTGTGGAATGGGACAGCAGTGGTGGGAAGAGCGGAACAACGGTTCAAGACATCCGGAAGGATAAGAACAGAACTAACTCTCCCATGCATTCTCCTGCCAGGTCAGATTTGACATTATTCTTACTATGGCTTTCTTACTATGTATAACTCGAATCACAAGAGACTCCGGTTTGATATGTCGTAGTTAGTGGTCGACCGGTATGTTGTTGTGGTTTTTTTATGGTGGGTACCGATTTTAGGAGAGCTGTATGGCTGATTGGCTGATATGAGGCCGATATAACACACATTTAATTACAGTATATAAGAGACAAGCAGAAAATTGGTGAAACTACATAAGCATGTTATGCATAACATTTATAAATGTAGAGGAGAACCGGGGCAAAAGTAAAGTGGGACGAAAGTAACAAAGCGATTTTGTCCGAGCCCTGATAACATTTGCATCCCAAACTAATGACAGCATTTTAGCACACAAACCCTTGACAGACCTGACAAATATTGCGTTTTTACTCCAGAAAGGTGTTTTCAACCATGACAAGTAAATACCTAAAGCGGTCATTTTTGTCTTATAACGCATTGTGTTTTTTGTTTCATGTGTTACTGTACTGATCAACTTACAGGTTATTAAGTGACCTAACACATCCTGAAGTTTCACTTCTCTGATAAAAAAAAAAGTAAATCGTGTTTAAATGTCAGGGGTTTCTGTTGGGACGAAAGTAATACTGCTAATACTGTTGTATATGTTGAAAATTTATATTATTCTGATTAGATTTAATTACATTTTTATAGTGTTCAAACTGTTGAAAAACTGTTTTATTCCCAACAATTTAAGTTTGTACTGTTGGTTGCTTTTGAAACATTTGATAAAACTGAAATTTAAAATAAAAAATGTAATTTCATTATTTTTTACAAAGATAAATGACAAAATATGTTTGCAGTTACAAATTAACATGTATATTTACATGTAAATCTATCTTGTTTTGTTGTGTTACTTTTGACCCACCTGTGTGATACTTTCATCCCTGCACAGCAAAATATATCTCTGTCTATAACATTATGTTTTCAAATTAAGTTTTTCTGAAAAATTTACTTTCGCTCTCGCTCTCCCTAACTCTTTTAGGGGCTGTTTCCCAGACAGGGATTAGACTAGTCCTAGACTAAAATAAATGCAAGAGCCTCAAAATGCACACAAGTAATGTTTTTAGTAAGCATGTTTGTTGAAGCTAGTTATATTTCCTAAATAAACTGAGGCCTAGTCCTGAGATAAGCTCATCTCTGTCCGGGAAACCACCCCATAAAGTACTTAAAACAAAATTAAACAATTAAATAATGAGACAAAATTAACATGGATCTGACATCTCACTGTACTGTTTGAATAAGTGTGTTGAACCACTGTGTTGTTGTGTGTGACACAACATTACGTCATGTTAAAAAGTGAATAACATTTTAGTGTATGTCAGACTTTGGCTTTACATTGAATGTCTTTTCATTACAAATAACAAATTTAAGTAATAGATATATTTACTGCCTGATTGAAAAGATCGGCCCATGCTTATAAAAAAATCCACATACCGGCCTCTGCAATATATCGGTCTATCACTAGTCACTTATACACTGTTGATTATCATATTAGATAGAAAACAGTCTGCCTGAATATAGCCTCTTTATACAGTCTTTACAAATTTGTTTCACTAATATTCTGATTTCAGTGCAGCCTTTTCTAGCTTGTGTAACTATTCACGTAAGTGTGTGTCATACTGTCAAGCCTGCACTGACTCATAATCTGTTTTGTCCCTCAGGACAGCGGTGATGTCACCCAAAAGAGCTCCTACTGCTAGAGTCGGTCGAGACCGCTTCACAGCAGAGTCCTACACTGTCTTGGGTGAATCAACATTACCATGTTACAATTAATGTCAATCACTATTTTCCTTGAACGAAAGTCTGTCATCTACAATTAAAGGGATAGTTCACCCAAAAATGAAAATAATGTCATTAAAAACTCCCTCATGTCGTTCCAAACTCGTAATACCTCCGTTCATCTTCGGAACACAGTTTAAGATGTTTTTTATTTAGTCTGAGAGCTTGTTGACCCTTCATTGAAAATCTATGTACAGTCCAACAATAACAAAAATTATGTCTATTTTCAGTATTGTCTTTTTTCTGTGTCTGTTGTGAAGCACATGCGCAAGACTAAAGTCACGTGACTGCAGTGACATGGCTGACGTGTTATCTGGTGCGCCCCAGCTGTTTTTTTTTGTGCACCTGGGCTTCGTTTATAGACTGAGAGGGAGATGCACGCTATAAGTTTAAAAAAAAAAACTTTGCAAACATGTCTGAGGATAACACGTCATCCGCGTCACTGCAGTCACGTGACTTTAGTCTCGCGCATGCGCTTCACAACAGACGCGGAAGAGAAGACAATGCTGAATAAAGTCGTAATTTTTGGACCAAAATGAATTTTTCGATGCTTCACCACATTCTAACTGACCCACCGATGTCACATCATGGACTACTTTGATGATGTTTTTATTACCTTTCTGGACATGGACAGTATACCTTACATAGATTTTTAATAAAGGGTCAACAAGCTCTCGAACTAAATATATAAAACATCTTTAAACTGTGTTCCGAAGATGAACGGAGGTCTTACGAGTTTGGAACGACATGAGGGTGAGTCATTAATGACATTATTTTCATTTTTGGGTGAAGTATCCCTTTAAAGTACCACTCAAATTTCTGACTTGTGTGCTGTATTTCCAGTGATAAGATGCATCTCAAAATTGGGGCTAATTTCCCAATTACAAAACGTACTTAATGTTTCTCTCCCTGTCCAGGAGACACTATGATCGACGCAGGGCAGCATTATTGGGAGGTGCGCTTCGATAAAGAAAGTAAAGCGTTTGCAGTAGGGATAGCCTTGCGATCTATGGGTCGCTTTGATCAGCTGGGAAAGAGCAATGCATCCTGGTGCATCCACCTGAACAATTGGCTACAGCAGAGCCTCACAGCCAAGCACAATAACAAAGCCAGGACGCTAGACTGCCCCATTCCAGATCGCATCGGCATTCACTGCAACTATGAAGAAGGTGAGTTCCTTCATAAACAAACGAGGAAGTAGTTGAGGGATATAGTTGACTAGTTAGAGTAGTCACTGACTGTATGTTTTAAAATAGTTTAATCTCTAATGAATACAAGGAAATCTTCAAGGTGTGGTTTCGTGTCTCTTCACCATTTACACAGGCGCATTGTCTTTCTACAATGCTAGAAACAAAACTCTTCTTCATACCTTCAGAACCAAATTCCAGCAGCCTGTTATACCAGCGTTTATGGTAAGATGTAACATTTTAAAATTCAGTCTGAAAGTTCTAATGCACATGGAGAAAAAAAAATTAAACCCAGACCCCTTGCATAAATAACAGGATTGAATTGAAGCACATTATCCCTTATGTTTATGCTCTACGTCGCCCCCTATAGGTGTGGAATGGGAGTTTCTCAGTGCAGACGGGACTCCAGGTGCCCAGCATCGTGCTGAGCGGACAGAAGAGAAACAGTAACACGAGCAGCTCCAATGCCAGCCTTACATAAGTCCTTTACTGACAAATATACCCACACACTAGAACTGTTACACGTTTGCGCACGGTTGGAGAACGACAGGAAGCTCTCATCAGCGATTCGTTACAGCTCTGAGGTGAGCTGTTCCCATCTTCCTCACACTCTTAGCTCCCTTATCGTGTGCCTTTCAATGTCCTGAATGAAGACACGGAGGGGTATTTTACATAATGCTTTATTGGCTTGAAACTACGTGTCCATAGAGCCAAAAATTCACAGTATTGGTCGATTAAAGCCACATATTAACAGTTATTTCAATGCAGCAGACATCGTGTTGGTATTGTTGTTCAAGCTGTAACTGTATTATATTCAAACAGTAATTGTCTTACATTTTGCTAGACTGCTTCTTAAAAAACAAAACTTTTTAAACTTACAGTTAGTATCAGAGTAGCACAATAATCCTAAATTTAATCACAGAGAAGTTTAATGCCTTTCATAGATTAATAATTCAAGAAATCCAGGAAGGCTGAGTCAAGACAAATGAATTGGTTGTGCACAGGCAATGATGTTTGTGGTGTGTGTATGTGTGTGCGTGTGTGTCCATGTCACCCAAAAAGGTACATTTGCATTTCAGTGTTTTTGAGATGCAGATATTTACAACACATTTTTTGTATGCTTGTTGCAATACTTGTACATATTATAGAAGAAAATAATTTTGTTTTTGCCTTTTTTTGATTTGTTTGTTTTTGCATTGCTGTCCTCTTGTTAATATAACCTAGCCTGACGTTGTCATACTCAATTCTAGTCAGAATTTGAGTCTGATACCGCTCCATTGAGCTATAATTATGAGGCGTGTCTCAACCGAAAAATGCCTCTGCACTCAATTGGATAGACCTACGACCAATCAGAGCAACGGGGTGTGAGACGTATGTTGAAATGACGTATTTGCAGCTTGACCGAACTGCTAGTTATTTCGCTACGACACACACTACAAGTCTGAGTTTGCGAACGTACATCAACACCTACTATGTTTACAACATTTCATTTATATCACATTAAGTCATACAGTAAGACTATCTCTTACCATTTGTACATTAGTTGAACTTCATCCACGACGATACCCATTACGTTTGCTTGTTATATCCATCTCGTCGTGCACACCGAGTTGCATCGCCGTGATACCCATTTTAGTTGCTTCTTTAACTTGATCTTTCATAAGTGCGACAACTTTTGTCGAATCCCGTAGGACGGCAAAAACATCAACAAATGCCTTGCTCGCGTTTCTCTGTTCCTCTTTTAAAATCAATGCTCTGTCGATATCTTTTAGAACAGACTCAATGTCAGAGTCCACACATCTGATTTCTACCGCGGCAGCCATTTCGTTGTAAACAACAGATTCAACACACGCGCTCTTTGGTGACGTGGTTGATTTACGTTACTGATCATCTGTCCATCATCATATAAAGCCCGCCCTGACAATTTGATTGGTTCGACCAGCTTTGGGTCGAGCATAGTAGCAACTCAACGGTGAAACTCCAGACCGATCTTCCCGTTCCTCAAAATGTTGTGGGCGGGGCTAAGATCGGCTGGCACCCAGGCTAAATATAACCCGCAATGCTGCTAGACACACACTTGAACATTTCTGTCGGGAACTAAAGTCAACCTGCAAGATTGTAATATAACACCACCTGTTACATCAATAAAACAAATACCAACCATACTTGTGTGCGACTTCCTTATAAAACAAACATGAAAATAATGTCTGTGATCATGTATTGTTTCTGAAACATATAAAAGTAATAAGTAATCAAAAAGACATTTAGGTTTCTAAATCGAAAAAAGAAGACCAGCAACTTTTAAAATAATAAAGTGTTTGACATAATATAGTGCTTTGAAAACCTTTTGATCATTAAAGCAAATAATGTGTGTATAAGAGAGGCAGTGAAGAATAAAATAGACCAGCTATTTGACATTAAGGAATTAATGTTACTGTAAAATTATTATACATTCGTTACAGTACTCCTTCATATGTTCGCTTGACCAATCTTTGAAACGGATCAATCTTTATCAGTACGCTAAAATAAGTAGATACAAGAGCAAACCTTGTCATTTGTTTGAGTGTAGCTACTATACTGCACAGTATACACATGGCAGTGATTCAGTGTCTTCAAAACAGTCCAGCCAAAACAGGTTCATTGTGGGCCTGCTGATGTGTTCGTAGATCCTCTTCTGTTGCTGTAGATGTAAGATCCACAATATGACTCTTATAGTGATTGTTCACCAGTTTGAGGATCATTTCGCATTGCTCTTCTCCGAAATATATGCTCAAGTTCCTTTGTAATACCTAGAAGGGGTAAAACAAAAGCGAGTTATTTGTTTTACGGTTACACAAGTTGAAAACATTGCGACACACTGTGACACCACAAATGTAGGCTTGCCTGAGGGTTTTTGTCGATTTTGAGAACTCTCAAAGTTCCCAGTCAAGTCTGATAAACTTTGGCTTCGTGGCACATGGTTAGGGTACCCAGGTGGTTTTAAAGCTTTTCTTTCGCAATCTGCATCAAAAAAGAAAGTAGCAATTTTAGACAAGACCAGGGCATATGAACCAGCAGCCTATTTTTACATTAAAGGTCAGTGACATAGAAACATTATTTACTTATATAAAGAAGTGAAGAAAACTACAATGACAGTAATGCAAACCAGCAAAAAGCATAAAGCCTTAAAGGGATAGTTCACCCAAAAATGAAAATTCTGTCATCATTTACTCACTCTCATGTTGTTACAAACCTGTTTTTATTTCTTTGTTCTGATGAACACAAAGGAAGATATTTAGAGAAATGTTTGTAATCAAACAGGGGTCCACGAACTGTTTGGTTACAAACATTTCTCTAAATATCTTCCTTCGTCTTTATCAGAACAAAGAAATTTATGCGGGTTTGTAACCACATGAGGGTGAGTAAATGATGACAGAATTTTCATTTTTGGGTGAACTATCCCTTTAATGAAAAAACTGTTTTTTGAAATTGAGATTTAAACATCATTAAAACTAATACATTTACATCTGATGGCTAAATAAATAAGCTTTACATTGATGTATGCATCTTATTAGCATATAACAATATTTGACCAAGATACAACTATTTGAAAATCTGGAATCTTAAAAGAGAAAATCGCCTTTAAATTTGTCCACGTGAAGTCCTTAGAAACACATGTTACTAATAATAATAACTTTTTTATATATATATTTACGGTAGGAAATGTACAAAATATCTTAATGAAACATGATCTTTACTTAAAGGCGGGGTGCATGATAAAAAACTCTTTGGAAAAGGGAGTCGGGCCGAGTACCAAAACACAGTTGTAGCCAATCAGCAGTAAGGGGTGTGTCTACTAACCGACATCGTTTCCTGGGTTGCGTATGTGTGGCACGGGTCTATCAAAAGAAGGTCCAGATTCTATTGGGGTAGGGGCGTGTTTGTTTAGGTGATTTCAACATTGGCTTTTAAAGATCATGCACCCCACCTTTAATATCCTATTGATTTTTGGCGTATAAAATCGATAATTTTGACTAATACAATGTATTGCTACAAATATACCCATGCTACTTAGGACTGGTTTTGTGGTCCAGGGTCACATTTATAAAACAATTCATAAAAGATGAAGTTGGTGAACTCACTTGAGCTAGCGTTCAGGGCTGTTAAAGAATTCTGATGGGGCAGTCGGGCTGTGGAAAAAATTATGCTGAAAATTATCCCGTAAATTATAAAAAAAAATGCAATTCAAAATATTTTTCAACCTTTTTGTCACTTTAACCTTTTTCAGTAAATGTTTAAAATTAAAGTGTCATTTCATATCACATTATATACAAAATAATGTTTTCTTTAAAGGGGACATTTCAGAAGACTTCTTTAAGATGTCAAATAAATCTTTGGTGTCCCCAGAGTAAATAACTACCTTCAGGTAGCGCCACGATCTTAGACTCCTCTGTATTCAGGAGAGAGTATTAGTGTAGTGTACGCACTTTTCTTGGTGACGTATGACAAATTCGTAGGGCGGGGGCACAGATCAGCAGCAGAGTAGCCTCCGTAGGCTGCGTAAGCTCTCATTCTGAATGAGGACGCGACTAAGATGGCGGCGCTACCGGAAGGTAGTTATTTTCGTTAATAAAGTTTTAAATATGGATATTTTCTACAACAACACCGCGCGGATTACCCTCAGAAGACGTTTGTTTATCATCCTGGAGCCGTTTGGATTTATTTTGTGAAGGATGGAGCACTTTTTTTGGACTTGAAGGTCGTGGACCCCGTAACATTACATTTAATCAACTAAAAGATCTAAAACATTTTCTAAAATATCCGAAAATGTGTTTGTCTGAAAAACAATGGACATATGCAACTCGGACAGCTTGGGGGTGAGTAAATCATTGGTTTAATATCATTTTTGGCCGAACTATCCCTTTAATAGAAGCCCTGGGGACCCAATTATAGCACTTAAACATGGAAAAAGTCAGATTTTCATGATATGTCTCCTTTAAATGTTAACTAAGAACCAAATATCTGCTGTCTACAACTCATGTAAATACCCAGAAATGCTGGTAAGTTACACTTGAACATTTCAGAAAGAGATATTTACCTGGTACACGTGGTATTAAAGGGGGTCCAGGACAAAAAACGCCCACCTCATCGAACTCGCTATCATCTGCATAAGGAAGCAAAACAAAAGTCTATCAGTTAAATAAAACGAGAACCATCAACTCTTAAAGTGCTTAGAAAATTCGATATTTACCTGGCTCATTGACATAGATGTTTGAAGATGTATCTGAATAAGCTTTGTTATTCCCTTTGCCTAAATATGCAAAAAATACAGTTACAGAATGTCTTGTTCACTGCATTATCCAAGCTAGTGTATTAATTCAGCAACGATACCTCGAAAACGACAGATTGATTGTGTGTGATGCTTAAGATGTGTTACCTGGTTTGGGGGGCGGTGCTGGTGGAGAATGCGAAGGGACACTGATGGCTTTTTGAAAACTTTGCTCACCATTCTCCTCATTGGTTTCAACAAATGCTAATAGAAATAATAAAGACGCACATTAGAGATCCTCAAAGATATAGTCCAGAATGCTGTGCTGCGTTTTTGGCAGCACACTTCAAGATTAAACAAGAAAAATAAAAATCACAAGTCCGTTCTGGCAGGCCATGTCAGTCAAACGGGTTTCAGCTGACAATGGTCTGTCAGAAACAGCTTCATCATATTATGGCATAGCATTCACTTTTAAATACCCAATTATTCACACTCCATTCACATGACTTCTAGGCTAAATTAAACTTCACCTCTCCCAGGCCTTTAACACCTTTAACCTGTAAACTAATCTGGTGTCTTATGATTGTGATTTCAGTGATATGGGTATGTTTAACATTGTAATTATACTTCCTTGTGTATTTTGACATGTTTACTACAAACTCGAGTTCAATTTTGATGATGTATTTTTGCATGATCACTATATCTGTTTTATTATCTCGAAGGGGGTTTGACTTACAACTTATAAAAAACTGAAAGTTTTTACTTGAGTTTGAATAAGCAAAGTCTTAAAAATGAACCCAAAAACTGTATTTCTTTTCAGTTGTCTTTATCAACTCATTTTCATAAGGCTCGATGCACTGAAAAAAAATTCATTCAGTTTACCTAGTTTTTTTTTTTTTTTTAAGGTAAGTGGTTGCAATCAATTTATTTAAGCTACATTTAAACAAAAAACATTTTAGTAAAATAAAATAAAAAACTTTTGTTTAAATGTAGCTTAAATAAATTGATTGCAACCACTTCCCTTAAAAAAATTTGAGTAAATTGAATGAATCTTTTTTTGTGTACTTCGTATCAAAGCTAAAGCACTCAGCTTCTCTATGTTTGTTATTTACCATAAGCTTTTGTTTACAAAACGCTATTAAAATCGTATCTTACTGATAGTGTCTTCATAGTATTCCTCCATCACGAAAGGTTTCAAAACACTGTTGGTCTTCTCCACCATGCAGTTTACAACATCTTGTAAAGTGTTACAGGAGATCTGTGTTGGCAAACAACATTTTACAAAACATAAGTGCAAATACCGGTTACCAGCGAGTTATTTGATTGTGATAAGCTAGGAATGATGTTTGCTTCTTGCCCTAGCTACTTAGTTAAGATCAGGTTAACACTGGCGGTGGCCTTAAAACCCACGTTGTTTTTAGAGGCTTTGCAAGGACACCATTCGGATGCCCCTAACAACTTTGGATCAAACAGGAAGAGAAGACGTGACAGATACTGTAAAAGTGCCGCATCTAAAGCTCTGTCATGATTTCTGAGAAAAGTTTAATGTGTAACTCTTGTGATTAGATCCACCTATTTACCGCAAACTGATGACCAAGATAAGATTTTCTTATCAGTGCTTTCCGTCTGCTTACACAATGAGCATGCATGAATACCTTAGGCAAGAGCTTGGAATATATGTGATGATCCTAGGCAAGCTTTTATTGGGTGTATAGTTGTAAGTCTCTTAAGGGGACACAGAGTAGTTTCAAATCCAGATACTTACAGGAGCCTCGATATCTATGTAGAATCCGCCATCGTGCTTGCGAGTCACACGATAATGTCTGAATATTGATCTACTGGGTGCAAAAGAAAGTGTTACTACAAGTGCCAAAAAGTTATTTTATATAAAAACAATACATTTCCCAATATATGCAGACTACATAATATGGTTCATAGGCAGATATAGCGGGGAAAATAAGTATTTGACACATCAGCATTTTTATCAGTAAGGGTATTTCTAAGTGGGCTATTGACACAATATTTTTCACCAGATGTAGCCATCAAGCCAAATATTGAATTCATACAAAGAAATCAGAACATTTAAGTATACAAGTTGAGTCATAATAAATAAAGTGACTCAACATAGAGTCACTTTACATAGAGCAGAATGTGTTTTACCCGTTGACATCTTCACGGGTGGTTATGGCAAAAGATTCTCCATCTTGGCGGGGTCTCAGCAGCAGATTCCCCTGTTCTGGGTACCGTTCCAGTCGGAGTTCAGCCTCAATACGAGAAACTTTATAGAAACACCTAGAACAAACATGATAATTTTGATGTATTAAACATTAGAACGTTAAATGTAATGATGTTTATGATTTATATAGAGTGAGTTCAACTTACGCGGGCATGTCTGAGATTACAGATACATAAATGTTCGGTTCAGGTGATGAATAAGTCCGCTGCCTCTTTTTCTCTTTCTCAATTATTTCTTTCATTATGTAAATCTGACCAGGAAGAAGGTTCAGAGAGCTGGGCACTGTCAGCTAAAGAACAGAAACAGTGTAAATGATTAGTCTGGGTTTATCTGGACTTGGTATAAAATGAACAAAAGAACTAAACAGATTAAAAATTCTGGGGTTTCTTATGCCTCTGGTCTGGGCTATAGAGTGGTTATGGGCTAATGCCCTGAGTGGTAATAGCCTGGTTCTGTACATGTGACACATTAAGCTGTATACACATTAAGGGCGGCACTGGCCCACTCAGAATAACGGCTGGCACACCCAGTCAGAAGAGACAAAAACTATTTTTGTGGAAAGACAAATAAATTACGCATAAATTATAATAATCTTTTTAATAATGGTCACACAAATATACATCATTCAGAAATAAATAATTTTTTTTGCAGAAAGTTTATCATTTGCATGTGTTTTAAACCTTGCAAATGTTAACATTCAAGCCTTTAAACAATTTAAACGCAAGACGATGTTAATTGAGCTGTTTTCTGTATGCACAGACGCACACGCATACTTAAATGGACACACATGCTTAACGCACAAAGATGTGCATTTTTAAAAAAGTACGCAAACACAGAATCTCTATGCACTTGACAGGATCCATACACACTAAATTATCACAAAATAACACAGTCTTGACAAATATTATCATAAAATAGTCAAGTTATGTCTTAAAGTGAACGCAAACAGTCTAGAAAGTGTGTTTTTTGTGTGTGTCAGTATATGGATCCGTGCTTATTCTGTCTTAAAGTGGAAGTGCCCATAAAAAATCTGTTTATGTTTGTGTCATATGTTGTGTAAGTCAAACAAGAGAAAACACAAGAAAAATCACTTCAGTAGCTTTAAAAAGATTAATTATATTTAATTTAAAGAATGAAGAAGACTGTGTTATTATTCATTTGATTCTATTTTTGTTCCTAAATACTGTAAGGCCTATACTTTATTTGTTACTTTTTTTTTACTTTTTCATAAGTTTATATTTTATTTTCCTTATTTCCGTTTTTTTGCTGATCTAATGATTTGATCCATTACTCAAACAGCGTAATGTAATCTGTTTCATGTAAAATTATGTAATTTGAGAGTAGGCATTGAGGTCCACCCTATTTCACTGAGGTCCTCTTAATTTTTTAAATAACTGGCATCGCCACTGGTTTATACCAGCAATGTGTGTTCAAATCTGGTTTGGAAACATTCCCCAATTGTGTTCCCCCATCATTTACATACTGTAGTTCAAATATAGAAAAAGGCCAACGCAATAAAATTAACTTTAATCTTCTGAAAGCTTTTAAAAGAGCACTTAAAATCGCAAAGGGGCGGTACCTTTTTAAAAGTACACCTTTATACCTTAAGAGTGCATATTGGTGCCAAATGTATATATATATATATATATATACACTAGTCAACATTCGAAGTGGATCAAAACCTTTAATAAATGTTTACATAAAACCAATCCCTTATACCCATTCTTGTCATAGGACAACTTTGATAAACTTTTTTGATCCACTTCAAATGTTGACTAGTATATATATATATCTGTACCTAAATGGTACATTCTGTAGTAGGACCTTTTAAAAGGACACCGCCCCAGTGACAGCTTTTATCAATTTAATTTCTGAGAGTGTAATAGTCAGCAATTAAAGATAATGATATGTCAATCACTTTACAAAATGCAAATTATAAATCAAGTACTACTGGGTTAATCACACATAAATCTTACTTACATAAATTCTCACCCACATTTAGATTTTATTATAGTACAATAAAACTGTCTTATGATGGTTAAATGGCTACCTTTTTGCAAACACTGATAAATGTTATCACTGTAGGGCATTAATTCAACCAGATTAGATTGGCTAAAGACGTGAATACATACAGTATGATGAAATATTCCCACATTAGTGTACTTTTATTATAATGCATTTCTATTAACTCTGGCTAATGGTTTACTTGGTAAACAGTGAGTGGTGTGTTTGTCATACTGTATATTAAACATTATGTAGGACAATTCACAACTGACCTTAGCAACTGATAGTAAATAGCCTTTCCACAGCTCTCGGGCCTCCAGGGTAGGAGCCTGAAAAACAGAAAATAAAATAAAGATAAGTCCTTTAGTTTTACACTGTATACAGTATATCAATGTATACAGCACAGAATATGTATACAGTAGATATTTTTCTGTCACAGCAAGACAAGATCATTTTTACATTGTCTTTAATGTACTTCATCCAACAGACGATGAGAGGTCAGTAGAAGACTTACAATCATTACGATGTCTTCATTTTTCATGTGCAGGGTAAATCGAGCTGCACCCAGGTTTCGGTCACGACAGCAGTCATCAGATACAGACATGAGATCAGACAAATCCAGCTTGTCTATATACTGTTTTCACACACATACACAAGCAAAATACAATCAATGTATCTATAAAACAGATCTGTTATGTGTTTTTAATTGTATATTGTCTTGTATACCATAAACATATCTATATGGAAAGAACAAACAGCATTTAGACATAGCATGCATTTGATCTCATACAAACGTCCACAAACATTGCAAATAGACACACACTAAAATATATATCTTAAACAAATCAGTCTGGAAATACACTTACGGCATTGTCTTTGGTATTATTGAAGAAATATAGAGAATTGCCACATAAAGAGGTCCACAATTTTCGGCCCATCTGTGCAAAGAACAAGATTAAGAACATTGAGACCAAAATAATCAAATAGACACCACATGCGTGTGTCTGACATTGTTGACAAAGCTTATTTTTAAAACATGTCGTAATGTTGGAAAACCTAAACCGGTTTGTAAGGTATGACAGGAATGAAGAACAATGGTAGATTCCTCAGAACGATTACTTGAAGTCACGTAAAGTACTGTACTGCATACTGTATGCTTTCATATTGTAATTAAACTTTAGTTCACATGCAAATATATTAATTTCCTGGTCAATATTTTAAGAATGTTAAGATTAAAGGTTTAAAAAAAAAAATTCAAGTATTTCCAAAATTTAAAGGTGGTAAGCATAAAAACAAAAGCTTTTCAATGTTGTACTCTAACAGAACCTAAGACTTAATGGGACGGTTTCCCGGACTGGGATTAGACTAGTCCTAGACTAAAATAAATGTAAGAGCTTTCCAAACTGAAAACATCTTAAAATACATCAGTACCCTTTGTTTTGCCTCAAAATACACAAGTAATGTTTTTAGTAAGGCATGTTTGCTAAAACTATTTACATTTACTTATTAAACTAAGGCCTAGTCCTGTTTTAAGGTAATCCCTGTTCGGGAAACCACCCCAATGTGTAAAATAAAAGAAACGATTACGGAAAACGATCTTAAAAAGATTTCTACTAAATGCAAATGCATTCCGAACCTGCAAGACCTGTTTTAGATGACATGCTTTTGATTGACATTACCACAGACACTTGTAAAGGCCTAACTTTGACGCGCACATAAATCTTATTTCTTGGCAGTGACGTTGTACGTTAAATATTAGCCCTGGGATCCAAATGATTTGTGAACCTTGTGGCATGTTAAAAGGAATGCCTTTTACAGCCTACTTTGAGGAACTGATTTCAATTTACAGTAAAACAGTAAGTTGCGACACAGTAGAACAGTAACGTTAGTTGCCACACAGTAAATGATAACCGATTATGAAACATTATAAGACTTTAATAATTCAGTAGCTGGAATATAGGATACATAATTTCATTCAAACTATTACAGAACAAGTTCATTTCATGTTATTTCAATAAAAACACGTCATGCATTTGGATATACACTTACATATAGACTAGACATGTAGCCAACTGTTGACATTGACAAACAATCAAGCCAAATGTAAATAATAGAAAATCACAGTCAGATGTATACATAGAGAGAAGTACTAAGACAGGTAATAGCAGGCTAACGTTCCCCAAAATGTCTCAATGCGTTTTACGCACGATGAGGATGCAAGATTTTTAATGAGGATGCATGCTCATGTAAAACCAAACAAAAGTACGCGCTTCCCTTTACACATAGCTATGAGTATGACCCACCTTATCTTGTGAAGATTTCTTTTCCAGAAACCCTTCGTGGTAACATGCTGGCAGTTGAGATCTAGCCCTCCCAGGGCGCCTTGGGGTTGCCATCAGTACAAAATGTATTCCCAGTAGCGACAACTCTTTAAAAGTATTTAGAGTAATTTCTTACAATGTTTTAAATTAAGAAACCTAAACTGTTTTAATCTGTATTACTTTATGATCAATTACATGTTAGTATACATTCGCTACTAAGGCTACATATAAAGCTAGAGACATTCAAAACCGGCGAACGAAGTACAGTAATTATGCTAACGTTAAGTGTTGTCAAACTGTTGTCTGTTTTAAGCAGACAGGGTCGTATAATGCTGGACACGCCCCCGCTTATCCACAGGTAGATGCACACGAGCAGCACTTCTAGAGGGCACAAGAGACCCGCCCACTGAGACCATATAGAGTCTGACACAAACAAACCTATATACTTCCACAGAAACGACACACTGTCACATGGAAATACCCGGGTTTAAAATAGCACACAAAAGCTTTCAATAACATAAAGTAAAGTCGTAAAGTCGTCTTATTAAACAATGTGGTTTTCAATTTCATTTCAATTCAGTTTTATTTATATAGCGCTTTTCACAATTGTTTCAAAGCAGCTTTTCACGTTAAATTTTACATTATTTTCACATTGAAATATTAGGTTTAGTCCATATGCAGACGTTCTTTAAACTTAAAGGAACACTCCACTTAAAAAAAAATTCAGCTCCCCTAGACTTAAATATTTGAGTTTTACCTTTTTAGTGGCGGTACCACTTTTAGCATAGATTAGCATAATTCATTGAATCTGATTAGACCATTAGCATCGGAATCAAAAATGATCAAAGAGTTTCGATATTTCCTTATTTAAAACTTGACTCATCTGTAGTTACATCGTGTACTAATGCTGGGGACACACCAAAAGATAATTGGGCTGATTCCCCCCTTCCGACAATCCTAGCTATGTCTTGATGGGTCTACAGATTATTTGATCAGATTTTCCTTTGATGTGAGGTGTGTTAAGAGTGTCCGAAACTCATCGGAAGAACGTCGGAGTTGCCCAGATCGCGAATTGTAAATATTAAACATGTTTAATATTTACGATCAGAAATCCTGATGTGTGAGGGGAACCCAGAGGACAAACGTGCACTCTCTTGAGATTATCATGTGAAACGAAACGATATCCAATCTGAAAGCGAAATTATGGAAAACGGAAACAGTCATGGCGCACCACAAAGTGAAGTTGATGCAAAGTGAACCTACAGACCATATTCCCGCTGTCTCCACAACTTCAGCAAAACCCTTTTCTTTTTATCCCTTGAATGTTCTGTGAAAATCATTCCAAACACTATCATTGAAATTTCTCCCTGCATATCGTCCGCCATGCTTATTCTGAAGTTTCGCGAGATTTCCTGTGTTCACAGTCGAGACTCTGGTTGAAAATCTGTTTGTGTGTGGTGTGCTGTCTTTGACACATCATGGCACACCACACACTGTAGGTGCAAAATGGTTAAATCTACAATTTTTTATCCTCATGTTTGTGGTTTATCACATTTTGAAAATCTTATAAGATGTAAAAAATCTTTTGGTGTGTACCCATCATAAAGATTGATGGAAAAATAAAAGTTGCAATTTTTTAGGCCTAGGAACTATGGCTAGGAACTATACTCGCATTCCGGCGTAATTATCAAGGAACTTTGCAGCACTACCATGGGTACAGCAGGCGCATTGATATTACACAGCGCCCAAAATATTCCCTAAGCTCTGCAACTACACAAACTTAGTGCCGGTCACATTGAAAGTTACATAGCTGGGGACTTTTTTTTGGCTGCAGCATAATATCTGGCACCTGCTGCACCCATGGCAGCAAAATTTCTTCATTATTATATGCTAAAAGTGGTACCGGCAGACACGGAGCTTGGCTGTATGGATTCCGGAATGGTAAAACTCAAATGTTTACCTTTAGGGGGGGTGGAAAATTAGCATATTTTTTTAAAAAGTGAAGTGTTATATTAAATAAATTTTAAATATTTAGTTCTCATTTTTATCTGCTTAAAAAATTGCCACGTTTTGTTTTGTGCCACCATGCTTACTCATGTAACAGTCTTTAAATGAGGAAAACATGGAAGTGTTTGCAGGCTTCTAAATTCATCCCTGTTTGGATCCTAAGGAATGAATGGGGCTAGGGCTAAATGCTAACACATTCACGACCCGCTGTACAAAGATTAAGTGCACGCATTGAATAAAGATAGGTATGTATTAATTTGTTTAAGTTGAGGTTAGAACGTAGTAAAATGTTAAAAAACTGTGGTGTTTTCCTTTAAAATCTATTAGTCACACATGCAGAACCTCTGGAGCAGTGAGGCTGTGAGATGGTGCCAGAGGGGCCCGAGTTTTATGATATCACAAATACATGAATTTATTATAAATTCTGTGTAATCAAACCTTCTTTTATGTCCTGAATTCTTTTGGGGGCCATGAAGGGATGCACCATGCACAAGTATGACATGGGACTTCCCAAAGTTTTCTCATACACCACTCATCTCTGTGTACATGTTAACAACAACAGGTCACAGGTTCAAGTTCAAAACCCTCTATTTGTCCCCAGAGGACAATTGACATGTTCAGGTAAAGTAACGTACAAAAATACACGCATATAGTTAACAGAATTGAAAGATAAATAAGTAATAATAATAATAATAATGAAAATCAGATCCAAAATACGCATTTACTTGCATTGTATATTTTAATATAGAAAAAAATGTAATCAATCAAATATCGTATATATTTATTTTTATAACAAATATACATCTTTCTAGTTATGCCAAGTTCTA
The DNA here is from genome assembly GCF_030506205.2 of Paramisgurnus dabryanus. Classification (NCBI taxonomy): domain Eukaryota; kingdom Metazoa; phylum Chordata; class Actinopteri; order Cypriniformes; family Cobitidae; genus Paramisgurnus; species Paramisgurnus dabryanus. The sequence continues at coordinate 11,083,435 of NC_133347.1, forward strand.
TAGTAGACATAGATAAGGGGCATTGAATACTGTTGTGTGGGCAAGGAGGCCTTTAAGTCAAAAAGGGTTGAGGTACACATCTCTAATCTTTAACTGCCACCTAGAGGTCAGAATGAAACAGTGCGCATCATTCATTACCGTAATGCTCTTATTGCACACGCATATTCCCAAAGCATCTGTCCACGTCCGAATCCCAGCTGAATGTTCATTTGACCGCTATCCAGGACCATCAGAAACTGCATCAAAAACTGTCATAAATATACAAATGGTAAACAATTAGATGCGCTTGCTCGCTGTATTTCCCAAGCACGTGTCGACCGTTACTAGCAACGCACAACAAGTACATCCCGCGTGCTGCTGGACACACTATCACAATAAACACCGCTAATTTCTAAAGGGGAGTAAATGACAAGGACGGGTAGGAGGGAAGAAAGGGGAGGGGAATTGACATTAAAGAAACACTACACACAAGGAAACTACACCGCAGACACGCACAAGCCTTCATTTTATGTTTTTGAATAACAGCCTGACGGCGAGTGCGCGCACAAAAGTCTTACATTGAAACAGCGCTCAACTGAAGTGAGCAAAAGAAAAGCATCAGGAGCAGTTTCGCATCAAAGCCGTTTCCCGATCGAAAAATGGGTGAGATTAAAAAAATTATGATTTTGGGTAATAACCGAGTGAAATTAATAATTGCTAGGCCGCGAGGTTGATGAGACGAGCGAGAACAAAACAGTGAAGCGATGAGACGTCTCGCTACATCAGATGGGGCTTTGCTTTAATGTTAGGAAAAATTCTTATCAGACACAGATGGCTGCGAACGGTCACTGCTTCCCATCTGTGCGCTTTCGCCGTGTTGTCCATTTTTTTTTGGTCCCCACATGAATAGAGTTGACTGTCCTGAGAAGATAACATATTTTTATAATAGCATAAAAGTTTGTAGAATAAACACTGCTTTAACTTAATCCTCGCGCGCGTAATGTCAGTACTGACAATGTCCAGTCAGATAACGGGACATCTGTCTTTGTTATCAAATATTTATAAAACAGCCATGTTTTTAAATCATTAAATGAAATATAATATTTTTTTGTTCACTCAGTACGATTTTTTATGTATCTCATAAGAATGGTGCTTTGTGTCACCATCAAACCTCATTAGCATGCATTAAGCATTTGGACCTGCCTATTTAACCCCTTTAATGTATTCTCGTCTGCACCACAGTCATTATTTCTGTCTCTGGTTGTCTTCAGGCTCAGAGCCACCCTCATCTCCTCAGGTGGTTGAGGAAGGAGCTGATGAAGAGGATGAGGAATTGAGTGGTGCTGAAGATGCAGACCCAAAAGCTTCATCTGGCAGGGGTTCCCTTTTAACCAGAAGAGGCATCACATTAAGGGTTCTTTTAAAAGATGGACTTGTGGAGCCCGGAGATGGCTTTCTATCCATACACTACCTGGTACTGACCACCAGCCATTTGCACATCATGTATTTTCACTACTTTAGAAAGGTTTTGAATTAACTAAGGTGGTTTTACCTCAATGTATTTTGATGCATGCAGGGTAAGAAGTTTGTGGGAGATCTTTTGAACGATGGGAAGATCCGTTGGGTGGAGACGGGGCAGATTTTTAATTCTCCAAGTGCCTGGGCCACGCACTGTAAGCGGCTGGTTAACCCGGCGAAGAAGTCTGGATGTGGCTGGGCCTCGGTGCGGTACCGCGGACAGAAACTGGTCCAGTACAAAACCACCTGGCTCCAAAAGTACCAGCCCAGTGCAGACATGGTGAGCAAAAGATAAGTGAATGAATTGAGTAAAATTAATTAATAGGGAATAGGAGATAAATGTTTAAACAAAAATGTGACCCATAAAGTGAAAGCCTAGTGGAAGTCTTTTTTTTGTAATTTACTGTTTTCTATGCAAAATACATAATGTAAAAACATTCAGTGTAAATATAACCTTGATATCTTTAATATTGACTGAGTAAGGTCATGTCAAAGATTTAAATCAATGACTGAAATTAAACTTTAATGCTCCTAATCTCCAGGATTTTACAGGCTGGGTTACATACAGTATGAGATATTTTTGGACAATCAATGTTAAAATGCGTAGCCACATATTTAATTTGTTAACCACAGAGCCTGATAAGTGAAGGAGAGGATGATGAGATGGGTGAAGAAGATGAGGAAGAGGGGAAAACGCCCATGCCACTGGAGGACAAGAATAAAAAGTCCAAACATGAGCTGCATGGTATGACACTGGCATCAAGATTTTGAACAATTTGTTTATTGAGATGTAACAAATTATCCTAATATATTAAAACAATATTATACAATGAAATAGTTAAACGACAATAAAGGAAAAACAATAACTAACAATAATTGAAAAATAAAATAAATAATAATAATTTAAAAAGGGAGGGGGGCACAGGTCAATTTACATATCAGACAAAGAAGAGTTAAAAAATAGTCATCCAGGAAGCAAATATAAAAAGTGGCAAATAAAAACAGTAATTGGTTAAATGACTAATTGTTTAATAGAATGTGGGTGTAAATATGTTGAAAATCAAGATATTTTGTTTTTTTAAACCTCACCTATTACATGACTAAAATCAGAGTTTGAATAAAGGATATAAAAGTTTTCCAAATATCTTCAAATAGGGACAATTTACCCTTTAAAATATATGTGATCTTTTCCATGGACAACAACAAGACATATTATTAATCCCCAAAAGATGGCCATTTCACTTTTCTCCAATACATAGCTATTAGATGTTTAGCTTGAAGTACACACATGTCAATAAGTTTATGAGTGCTGCTACAATATACAATGTTTTCAGGAAAAATAACCAAAATAAAAATTCCTGGATTCATTGCAGAATTAACCGATACCATCTGAAAAATGAGTAAAACTACCTCTTTCCAAAACTACTGCACCATGACACTGGCATCAATATAAACATAAACATCACAGCAGCAGGTTGACTCCATTTAAAGACACGACCAATCTCACAATCATACAGTGGTATGCAAAAGTTTGGGCACCCCTGACCATTTCCATGATTTTCATTTTTAAATAATTGGGTGTTTGGATCAGCAATTTCATTTTGATCTATCAAATAACTAAAGGACACAATAATATTTAAGTAGTGAAATGAGGTTTATTGCATTAACAGTAAATGTGCACTATGCATCAAACGAAATTAGACAGGTGCATAAATTTGGGCACCCTTGTCATTTTTTTTATTTGAATGCCTGTAACTCATTACAGGCTATAGGAAGCATCTAGAGGTGGTTATTTCTGCTAAAGGAGGCTCTACTAAATATTGATGGGATTTTTCTCTCGGGGTGCCCAAATTTATGTACCTGTCTAATTTCGTTTTGATATCATTGCACATTTAAACCTCATTTCACTACTGAAATATTACTGTGTCCTTCATTTATTTAATAAATAAAAAAAAATTACTGATCCACACACCCATATATTTATAAATTAAAATCATTATTTTTGAACAGGGCACATGAGAGGGCAAGATTAAATTATTATACTGTCCTACAATACAGCTTTTGATGCTAAAAGCAGTTTTGTTGTGGAAAACATGATTTCCGCATAGTTGTAGCTTTGGCCACTACTGACCAGTAATATATTCTCTTTTATAATGATTCAAACTCAGTAATTCACGATATGCATTTTCAGATATTGGCCTGATGCAGAGGAGAGAACGAGAGAAAATTCCAGTCAGGTATTGCACTCTTGGCACCAGAGATGCTGCAAGGTAATTACTTTTAAAATACAGTTCAAGTACTGTCATCTACTTGTACATCTACTTGAATTTCAGGTACTGTATTTAGGACAGTTTAACGCAGTTTTATGATGACATTTAATACAAATCAATTTACCTGCCCGAGGCCCGATTATCCTGTTTGGTAGATCCCATAAAAAAACAATAAATTCCTTGCGGCACAAACTTTGTTGGGGAAAGAATGTGTTCCTGTAGCTCAAATGATAGATGGGTTTGATCCCCAGGGAACACACATATTGAAGAAAAATGTATTGTTGGAGTGCACTGTAAGTTAAGTCGCTTTTGATAAATGCATAAATGTAATAAATAATGATAGCAAGTTTGGAGCACTGAAAATAATAAAGATCTGAGTATACCTGAGGTGTTTTTACTATCCTGTCTTCTCAGGGATCCTCACACTCTCATAGAGCTTTCTGCATTTTCCGCGATCAACCGCTTCCAGCCTTTCAATGTAGCCGTGTCCAGCAATGTTCTGCTACTAATGGTACGGATGTCAATTCATGGATCAATATTGATGATTTGAAAATTAAATTTAGGCTGTGTAAATGTGTTAACTGTGAATTCAATATAAACAATAACCTACCTCCACTTATAGGATTTCCACTGTCACCTGACCACCAGTGAGGTGGTGGGGTATTTAGGCGGCCGATGGGACACCAACACACAGTGTAAGTCAGATTTTTTTTCCAATACCAAAAGTATCAGCAAATTTGGAGTTATTGCATGTTCATTATTGTGTTTTACGCAGTGCTGACTGTCTTGCGGGCATTCCCTTGTCGCACGCGGTTAGCGGATAAAGACGCCGCACCTGCTGTCGAAGAAGAGGTAAGTCTGCCAAATCCTTAATGCTTCATATTTGGTTTACGATTAAATCCACAGAAGGACTCGTGACATTAAACATTGTGAATTTAATCTGTTTTTATACTCCTGATTCTCACGGTTCAATTCTGAACGCTATGAACTATGTTGTAGATTTGTCAAAATCTCTTCATGAGGGGACTGTCATTGGTGGGATGGTATCACAGTCACCCGCGAGGTCCCGCCCTTCCGTCAATACAGGATATTGATTCGCAGATGGATCACCAGCTTCGCCTACAAGGCAGCAGTAATGGATTTCAGCCATGTCTGGGGATTATCTGTGGTACGTAATGGAGGATTGCGAATGATTGCTTCTTTTATTGAAGAATTTGTTAGTTAGGAATTTGTTCTTCCTTCTTAAAGGACCATATTACCATGGCAACCAGGGTGTTGCCTCCACCATCACGCCATTCTGGGTTGTGCCGCCTCCAGAGGTAAGAGCCAAGAATATATAGGTTGCCCAAAATGTTATCATCATCTACTCACCCACGCAACACAAAAGGAGATACTGGTGCTCTCAGTCACCATTTAGTTGAATGATTAAAACGCACAGTCAACAACCAGAGGATGAGTAAATGATGACAGATTCTAACATCTGTTGAAAGTATTTTTGTAGTTACATGCCAAACTTTACCAGTTTCTCTTTATCGTCTTCTGCTTAGCAAAGACAGAATGATTACGGAATCCCTGTGGCTGTAGAGGTCACGTACGTGCAAGACAACTTCCTCACTACAGATGTCCTCAATGAGATGGTATGATAAAAACTAGCATGTTATATTTTAAGCTCCTCTGCAGTTCCATGTGCTTCAGAAATGAAGCTAATCATTTACTAGAACTCAGTCAGTTTTCCATTATTCAGAGATGACACATCACTCTACATTGGATTAATAAATGTCTCAATGAGTCTTGGAAACAAATACATTTTCTGTTTAGATGCTGTTGGTGGAGTTTTATAGGTCTGCTCCAGACCTGGTGCATTTTAGTCAGATGTGGAGTCCTAATACCTCAATACTGGATAAAATTAAGGTCTGTGGTGTTGTACCTTCTTTATATACACAAACATTTACAACCAGTCGATTAAACTGCGTGCACACTGCCAGCAACTAGCATCGCCCGAGTGATGCAATCTCATTCATTTCAATGGAAGCTTGGCGACACGAGTGACAATGTCCGTTGGTGACAGGAAGGGGGTGTGTCCAGCGACTTGATAAAGTCGAGAAAAGTTTAATTTATGCAAATGATAAGCGACTATTAATAACCAGTGGCGGCTCGTGACTGTTCTTCCGAGGGGTGCAAATTCAAAATATGTGTTCGAAGTGTCATGTGTGTTGCTCGTTTTTTCAAAATATGTGTTTGTGGTGTCATGTGAATCATGTGCATCGCGTGTTTTGTCAAAATAAGTGCTTGCTGCACACAAGTCAAAACAGTTTATGATAAAAGAGACGCTCACGTTCACAAAATACACGCAAGACACTCCCTTAACAGTAAACTCTGATTATGCATGAGATTGTGCGAGTAACTGGCAAACCCCAGCGTCTCTTTTGTCATAAACCCTTTAGATGCGTTTGCAACAGGCACTTATTTTGACAAAACACGTGATGCACATAGGTTCACTTGACACGCCGAACACATAATTTGAAATTACGAACCACACACATGATGGGCTACATACATGTTGTGATAAACGGTGGCCACTGGTAAGAACATAGTAAAATATTGAAAAACCGTGATGTTTTCCTTTAATGACCTCATTAAAAGAGATGGGTGACACGAGCAACAATGATCCTTGGTGACAGAAAGTGGGTGTGTCCAGCGACTCGACAAAGTCAAGAAAAGTTTAACTTTATGCAAATGATGACCGACTACCGATGAGAGTGAAGCTACAGTAGGAGGACAACCAAAATTAGGAACACCTCCTTAATGACCTTAATGAAAGAGATGACAAAGTCACTGGCTATGTGCACGCAGCATTATGCACATTCTATTAATAATCTCAATTGTAATATTTATTTTACATATTTTTTATATTAGCTTGGCTTGGTTTATGTATGTTAACATTTTAAACAATACTAAAACATATCAAAAAGTACAACAAAAAAGTTTTGAGTAGACTATATCAAAAAGTAGCCCTCCTGATTGTTTTATCCATTGTGGTAGCCCTTGCCCACAAAAAGGTTGGAGACCCCTGTCCTAATGATTTTTGGCATAAAAAGAAAAAAATAGTCAATTTTGACCCATACAATGTATCATTGGCTATTGCTGTGCTAAAAATGCACCCATGTGACGGCTTATGACTGGCTTTGTGACTCAAGATGTTGTGTGTGACTAACTTCTTAATATTGGATTACATTTGTTAATATTTAAAAATAATTAACAACAAGCCAAGTGACATCACTGGACAATTTCACATGCAAACTTATCTTCTATGTTTCTAATCCTTAGGCTTCTCTGAGTGGCCATGCACCCAAAGACCAAGCATATGCACAGATCCTGGAGCATGTGTACAACCAACTGCGCAACACTCAGTGACTGGAGCAGTTTGTGTTAGTTAACCAGTAGAACTGTTTATCAGTCAGTGCTAATTTGGACCTCCTGCCCTGTGCATTACTGCCTGTGCACTGTTATACTGTATATGAAATGCCTTTATGGAGGATATATCATATATGCTTCCGTTCAAACTGTTGCCTTTAGGACTGTTAGGTCTGTATCACTGCTGTGGTTCATGAGGTTCTGCAATATATGTGCTTGTCTTCCTCTGTGGTAGAAAGGTTTGGTGGGTAGTTAGGATAGACGGGTATATAATAAGTTTTTATTCTCTTTATATGCTGGTATTTATCTGTTTGTGTGTGTTTAGATTTGTGCCATGTTAACTCCCCAGTATGGGAACAATGCCTTTCACCTGCTGAATACCTTAAAAATACACTGGAACAAATGATTTGCTTTTCATTTTAGATACTAAACTAATTGTTGCAATTATGTGGTAGAAAATATGTCAAGTAAAACAGGTGCATTTTCTTACATTTATTTACTTAAAGACAACCGGACACAATAAAATACAAACGTTTAAGGTTTGGGATATTTAAGAATAACAACGTAATGCAGTTAAATCTTCCAGACATACAGGAGACTTTAAATCTACGACATATATCAGCCTGCTATGCTATTAAGCTAACATGCAAAACTCATTAATTAAAAAAGGTTGAATAGTTTTGTATACATATAAAAAATAATATAATACTAAAAGAGTCAACCCAGAATGATCTGTTGTCAAAAGACTACTCTGGTACTCTGGTTGAATTAGACGAAACCCATTTGTTTTCATTTCAACTTTTTGTAGTGTCGCAAAGGCACATCTGTACACATGCTTGTACATCACAACTCATGCCAAATATTGAAACCAACAAGCCCTTCGTACAAATATAAAACGGACAGACAAACAAACAAACAGAAACTACATATTATCTTGGATAACTAATTTGTTTGGTATTCTAGATCCGTTCCTGCCATCAAAAAGGCACTAAAACTGTAAATACTTTCTGTTTCTTTCACATTTACATCACATTGACGAGGCCTGTCTGCTTCAGCACATATACAGCTGTCTGTGCTGGTAGGTGAGCAAAAGAACTGTGCACAAAACATGTAAACAGACATTTGGAGGAAAGAACACAGCATGCATATCCAACCGAGAGCCGTTCTGTGCAGACAGGACTTTGAGTCGTGTTAGTGTTATAAAATGCATAAAGATGTTGTATGGGTTCATGTTTTGGTGGAGTGTGAGGTTACAGTACAGACACTTGATCTGGTTTTACTTTACAAAACACATTATTTCTAAACCTCTAAACATTACAGGTAATATGGAGAGCAAGAGATGTAGCACCACCCCTTACATTCTTTCTTTTTTATCAAAATAGGTGCAAATTTGATTTCTTTCAAGTAAGGGCCTATGAACCAAAACCCACCTTAAACATGCCCAAATGCACACATCAGAAATGACAGGACACTGCCAGCAGCATCAGATGGAAAGACTAGTAAACTAATATCAAAGGAGGAGACAGAGAGAAGATCAGTAAGACTCCCATTACACTCCATACTTCTAACTATTTGGCTGGCTGTTTCCTTCTGAAAATAAAGAAAGTTGACAGATAGTTTTTAAATAGTGGATCTGTCTCTAGTGAATTTACAAACGGACTGTATCAGACTTTATAAATGGCTGTAGTGCAGCATTTTTAGAAAACATATCCCTTATAAGCCTTGAGGACCAAGGTGCAATTCAATTTATCTCTTGTAAAAAATATAAACATGAAAATATCAGATGAGCAAAGGCTGATATATATAGAAAAACAGATTACGGAGCATATAAAAGGACTAGATCCTCTCTACAGGTCTGTGGCTCAGGATTGCTGCACATTGGGGCATTGCACGCATGGCCCCACAGTGCGTAGTTAATGTGTTCGTCACAGATGCAAAGTGCTTTCAGATGAATCTGAGGCAGATCTGTGTTGCAGCCTGACCAGCAGGGGGCGGTAAAGGGACCGGTCGAGTCATAATGCAACCTATCATAATTCAACAGTGGATGAAGAATTGTTTCTCTACTCTTTAAAAACCTCATAATTTGACCATAGGGATACCTTAATTTGGTTAATGCATTACAAAACAGTATGATATGTTATGGAGAACATCGGATAAATGAAGAGAATTAGTGTGTCTGAAATTTTAGCTTAAGTCTGTCAGTCAGTCAGTCAGTCAGTCATTCTCTCAATGCATATCAGTCTTGGAATGTGAAAAGTTGTTAATTCCCAAAATTCCCCGTTTTAATAATAAACCGATGTGTAAAAGTGCCCAAGTACAGGTACATTTGGATCAACGGCAATGATGTGAAAACAGGTGAGGATGAAGACCAAGATGACTTCAATTGGCTCATTTCTCCCTACCTCCCTTTCCTCCAGTTTACTTTCTTTTATTTATCGCTTTCTCTCTCTCTCTTTCTCTCGCCCTCCCGGTTGTTTCCTCTTCCCCTCTTAGTGTGACAGAGGAACGACCACCTCCACGTAGTTAAGAGGGAAGAATCCAGATTGGCCGCGCAGCATGCCTTCATACCAATTTTCATCGATCTGATTGGTAAGAGTGATAATGTCGCCCTCGTGGAAGCCCAACTCGCCCTCATTCTCTGGCTCAAAGTCGTAAAGTGCTTTACAGCATGGCTGCTCCGCTGCTGAGGGGAGAGATGGAGAGAGAGTTAATGAAAATGGATAATGAGAAGGGATTTGGGGAATGAAGGATGTTAGCATAAAAACAGATGGAGGCAGAGGATTAAGCATTAGATTTAACCAAACAAAAATACATTTTCGCATAACGACACCCGTGCGAGTGATTACGTTACATAACCGATATTTGGCATTCTGGATAAATACACAATGCAATACCTAAAGGAATAGTTTAAACGGACATTCCACTTTTTTGAAAATATGTTAATTTTCCAGCTCCTCTAGAGCTAAACATTTGATTCTTACCGTTTTGGAATCCATTCAGCTGATCTCCGTGTCTGGCGCTAGCACTTTTAGCATAGCTTGGCATAATCCATTGAATCTGATTAGACCATTAGCATCACGCTCAATTTTTTCTTTATTTTCCTTATTTTCCTATTTAAAACTTGACTCTTCTGTAGTTACATTGTGTACTAAGACCGACAGAAAATTAAAAGCTGCGATTTTCTAAGCAGATATGCTAGGAACTATACTCTCAAACTGGCCTTTTAATTTTCTGTCGGTCTTAGTACACCATGTAACTACGGAAGAGTCAAGTTTTAAACCAGAAAAACATTGAAACTCTTCGGTTATTTTTTTGCGCGATGCTAATGGTCTAATCAGATTCAATGGATTATGCTAAGCTATGCTAAAAGTGGTAGCGCCAGACCCGGAGATCAGCTGAATGGATTCCAAAACGGTAAGAATCAAATGTTTAACTCTAGGGGAGCTGAAAAATTAGCATATTTTCAAAAAAAGTGGAATGTCCCCTTGATCAAATTTGCACATGTTGCAAACATCTCAAGATTATTTATATATATAAAAATTAGTGCTGGGCAAAGATTAATCGCGATTAATCGCATACAAAATAAAAGTGATTTTTGGCATAATATACTATATGAGTGTGTGCTGTATTTTATTTTATTTGTTTATATTCTATATTATATAAAATAAATAAAAAAATTATATATAATTTTTTTTTAATGAATATATGTATATGTGTGGTAAAATATACATAATAATTACAAACAATAAACACACATATAATGCAATTCTTTTATTTTGTATGCGATTAATCACGATAAATCTTTGCCCAGCACTGCAAAAACAAACAAACAAACATTTCATTATTTTAATTGGAATAAAAACATTCATGTATTTGAATACTGTCATTTATTGTATGAAAAAGAAATTTCCATTTTATTGTGACTAAGAAACTAAACAGTGTCTGTCAAACCTTCAATGAGCAGCTGCTTAAAAACAGACAGCTGCACGTGTTAGTTTTACTCTCACTGCAACCATTTGGGTTAGGATGTGTTAGTGAGGGGTCAGAGGGCAAAGCCTGGGTCTATGGTCACGTGACCCCGAGTTTCAGTCTGTAACAGGGGTTCACTCGGTTAGGTGCACTCTGTGCCTGATGCAAATACATTTGCACATTTAAAACACACACACACACACACACACACACACACACACACACACACACACACACACACACACACACACACACACACACACACACACACACACACTCTCGTACAACCTTTCGCGCTATACAGAATTTGGCTAATATATCAACATTCTTTCCTACTAGGATATGGTATGATACAATACCGTATATATATATATATATAGTATGGTCTGATATGACTTTCCTTTCCATCAAAGCTCTGCCATGTACACAGTGGTCAGACATTAGCTTTACATTAAGCTCACCTGTTCTCTCAACAGGGAGAGACACCCAATCTTTAAAATTTGGATTTTTTTTCACCCAAACCTATTTGTTATTTTTCTTAGAATTTTTGGTGAAAATCATTCCAAAAACTATCATTGAAATTTCTTCCTGCATATCGTCCACCTTATTCTGAAGTCTCGCATTTCCTGTGTTCACAGTCGAGACTCTAGTTAAAAATCTGTTTGTGTGTGGTGTGCTATCTTTGACACATCATGGCACACCACACACTATAGGAGCAAAACGGTTAAATCTAAGGTTTTTATCCTCATGTTAGTGATCTATCTCATTTTGAAAATCTTATAAGATGTAAAAAATCTTTTGAAATACCCACTCTAAAAAATGTATGACCTCACCAATCTATCTGATTGTGTATAAAAACCCTGCAAATTGTATTGCTGCATCAGAGACATTTTATTCCCTTAACATGTTTAAAGCTGCAGACCTGCATCGCTATCCTTCAGCTAAACTGTATTATTGATGCGACTGCTTCCTCTAGTTTCTAAAAACCATAACAGGCGTGTTCAAATACTGTTAAAACGGACTGTGGTAAATTTAAACATGCACATCATCAACAACTCACCCTCTTCCTTATTTTCTTCCCACCCACATAAACACACACGCACCGTCTCATGCGCAAACAAACACACATTCTCCGACTCACGCAATCTGGGTTTCCACGACGTCATTCTGCCAAAGTGATGGTATGGGGCTGATGACGTAATGGGAGGAGAACACAAAAAAACATCACTGGATGATAAAATGAGCAGCTGACAGATGACCAACATGTGCACATACAGGCGGTGTCATCACACCCTGCCACCGTGCCGCTAGCACACAAAGCACAATGTGTCTCTCTCTGACTAGTGTCTTGTCAAATTGGTATCCTCAATGTAACAGAGATGTTGACTGATCTAGGAGAAACGCAACTTCTCACTTTAAAATAACAATGGCTGAGCGTAGGATGAAGAAAGCTGATATGCATATTTTGAACGTACAACCATGTTAAGCATGTTAATGGTTTTGTCATACCTGCACTCCGTGTAGGTGGGGCAGATGGCGGGGTGAAACCACCGTTCGACTGTTCGTTGGTCTCTCCAAAGTCGATGACAGGTTTGGGCTTGGGGATGTATTCCTTACGAGGACGAGACTGTGCGTCTTTCATCCTGTTCGGGTAAATAAGAGTCATTTGGGTCGCTTAATTCTTTAAACAGATTCTAGCATATTGTGTTTACGAACAAACACACGTTTTGTAAGAACACGTTCTCACACGCACATACGCACGCGCACACACCTGTCTCTAAGTTTGTCAGAGAGTTCCTCCAAGATCTGAACAGCCTGTTTGTGGTACTGCAGCTGTGATTCAACAAGTGATGACAGCTGGCTCACCTGCTCAATCTGTACAACCAAACACACAAATGTACCGAAAACATAGTGACAATGTTTTTCTCACTTAAATACACATTTATGTACAAACTCAGAGCTGATTTTTCACTTACAACACAAACAATTTAAATGCTAAACATGAGTTCTCATAAAAATGATTTCTCATTACTACAACTTGTTAGATGTACTTTTTGTATTTTATTTATGGTATTTACTTTAACAGAATGCTGCTAACTGTTTCACTATAGTTTAAAGACATTTTCAAACAACTTAAAGATAAGTCTGCCTAGATTCAATTATGGCACATAAAAAAGTAAAATTGCATTGGTTCTCGCAGGTCTAGTCATGAGACTGGCGAGAACCAATGAGGCTGTTTACACTTTGCATTAACATGCATTCTCATCGATTGGATCACAAGTGGACGACGTTAATGCCAGGTGTAAACGGTGTTCAAAACATTTTGAGCTCATCCACTTTCAATCACATTCAGAGGTAGTCGAAACCCCTTTCGATCGGATTGCTTTTGTAGTGTAAACGCACATGTGGTTGAATGTGTTCGAACAGCCACACTCGACCGCCTTCTCTCCGCCCATTTATCTAATCCGAGGTACTAAACACAAGTTTTACGTCTTTTCTGACTTCTGGCGAGAATACAAGGTGAACAGCTTTTCATTGATAAAAATAAAGTGGCTGATCTCCGTATTTTTATTTTGCAAGCTTGTGAAAGTTGTGAAAGCGATCCTATTTCATCAATTGCGCTGAAAATTCAGAGAAAGCTCTAACATATACACGTACAAAGCACTGTGCAGCATGTTTACTTGCTAAACAAGCAGTGGACTCCGACATAACATTAGTTTGCGTCCATATAAACTCATAATTACTCCCGGTCACGTTTAAATGACAGCTGATAGACTCACCCACCGTCTCACAGACCACCCCCTCACAGTATTCAGGACAGAAGCGGTCGAAAGTGGACAAAAGAGACGGATTTAAATACCAGGTGTAGTGGACAAAAGAGACGGATTTAAATACCAGGTGTAAACGTAATGTGTCTCTCTCGTCCACTTGTGATCCGATCAATGAAAACACATCTTAATACCAAGTGTAAACAGCCCCAATGAGACTTCACAAGTCACCATAGTTGAATCCAGAGCTGTTATTGTCCTTTCTCATGCGTCATAACTATTGCTAAAAAGCTCAAAATAGTAATAATTTTTTCCTCACAAACCTATTGTTTCACCTATTAACGCACTGGATTAAAATGGATCTAGGGCTGTCAAGATTAATCATGCAAATGTGCATTTTCGCAATGACTGAATTTTAATGAATTACGGTGAAATCCCAGCACATCCCAAAGCCAAGGGGCGCTCTCGTGAAGAAACTCCCTTTGTGCCACAGAAGTAGCAGCATTACAGAAAATGTATATAGGAATATTTATATCGCTGTTCTTCAAACTGTTTCAGGTGTTTTCATGATAATAAAGAATATTTCGAATTATTTGATTTAACGAGTGTTGGTTTTTTAATTGCACGTTATAAACGACTGCGACTCATAATGATTTTAGATTGATAAGGACTTCCTACTGACCAAATGCCATAGTACACGCATCAGCTGTGCATGAAACACAGAATCGATACCGAATCAATTTCAGAGGCATTTTTAATGGGACACGCGATTAATCGTTGCGGCCCTAGATGGATCACTTTTATGATAAACGAATGCAGTTGGAGCTTTGAAATACTGAACTCTGGTTAATGCTATTATAAAGCAAGGAAGAGCCAGAATATTATTTAATATAACTCAAGATTGTGTTCAGCTGAACAAAGAAAAACATAAATATCTTGGATGACATGGGGATGAGTAATAATTAGTACATTTCTATTTTAAGGGTGAAGTTATCCTTTAAATATAGTAAATCTTGCACATGCAAACAGAAAAGGCTTAGGTTAAAGATGCTCTAAGCGAATTCACGCGTTTTAGGCCATAACAATTTTTTGTTCATACAGTAAACATCTCCTCACTATCTGCTAGCTGCCTGTCCTCTGAACACACTGTAAAATCCGCGGTCTCTGTAGACAGCCCAGGCTTCGCAAACTGCAACAAAAACAAAGTGGTCAAACCTACCACCACGAAACATAACTAAGGGGCTGTTTACACTTGGTATTAAGATGTGTTTTCATCAATCGGATCACAAGTGGACGAGAGAGACACATTACATTTACACCTGGTATTTAAATCCGTCTCTTTTGTCCACTTTCGACCGCTTCTGTCCTGAATACTGTGAGGGGGTGGTCTGTGAGACGGTGGGCGAGTCTCTCTGCTGTCATTCAAACGCGAGCAGGAGTAATTATGAGTTTATATGGACGCAAACTAATATTATGGTTGAGTCCGCTGCTTGTTTAGCAAGTAAACATGCTGCACAGTGTTTTGTACGTTTATATGTTGGAGCTTTCTCTGAATTTTCAGCGCAATTGATGAAATAGGATCGTGCAACTTTCACACGCTTTCAAAATGAAACTACGGAGAACACCCGCAGTAGTTTTATCAATGAAAGGCTAAAAATAGCGCTGTTCACCGTATGTTCATGCCAGAAGTCAAAAAAGACGTAAAACTTGTGTTTAATACCTCAGATTAGATAAATGGGCGGAGAGAAGGCGTCGCGTGTGGCTATTCAAACACATTCAACCACATTTGCGTTCCGCAACTCCAAAGCGATCCGATTGAAAGTGGTTTGACTACCTCTGGATGTGGTTGAAAGTGGTCGAAAGTGGACGCGTTCAAAACGTTTTGAACACCGTTTACACCTGGCATTAACGTCGTCCACTTGTGATCCGATCAATGAAAACGCATGTTAATGCAAAGTGTAAACAGCCTCAAAGTGTTCCAGCCAATAAACGACAAGAAGGATTTGGGAGTGGGGGTTGGGCACATTCATGACTTGTTCAGAAAGCACGGAAGGGAGGGGAGGAGTAAGCTACGCTCCATTTTGTTTGAAAGTCAACAAGAAGGGATATCAAACAGATTCGCTTGGAGCACCTTTAAAGAAGCTGTATGTAAGGTTTTGACTGTACTTAAAAGGCAGGGTGCATGATTTTAGAAAAAAACTTTTGGAAAAGGGAGTCGGGCCGAGTATCAAAAACACTTGTAGCCAATCAGCAGTAAGGGGCATGTCTACTAACCGACATCGTTGCCTCGGTTGCGTATGTATCTATCTAAATAAGGTTCAGATTCTATTGGGGTAGGGGCGTGTTTGTTTAGGTCAGTGTTTCCCAATACTGGTCCTCGGGCACCCCCTCCCAGAAAGTTTTAGATGTCTCCTTATTTAACACACCTGATTTAACTCATCAGCTTGTTAGGGACACGTGTTTACCATTTTGGAAGGAGGCTGATGAGTCGAATCAGGTGTTTTGAATAAGGAGACATCTAAAACTTTCTGGGAGGGGGTGCCCGAGGACCAGGATTGGGAAAAACTGGTTTAGGTGATTAAAAATATCAACATTGGCTTTCAAAGATCATGCACACTGCCTTATATCAAAAAAATATACTATAATATATTTGTTGATATTTGGGAAACATGCCAAATTCACTGAAAAACAATGCTGTAGCTTCACTCTGTTTTGGTCTGTTTTTGTTTTGGTCTGTGTGATCCTGCCACTGCCAAATTACCCAATAGTGTATTTCAACAGCTCGTACGCCAGTTATCACAGTTGCGTAGATGAGACCGCAATAGACCATAAATGTGACCTCCGATGGACGCAACCCCCGAAATGAGCCGCAGATTGAGGCATAAATATCCACACGAGCGGGATTGTAATTGTACACAAAAACATTGTAAATGTAAAATTTAGCAGATGAACCTGAGAGGGGTGCGAAGAATAAACCGTCTCCATTATGTTTAATTTAGACTGCGATACTAATTTCAGATGCTAGAGGTCAATGTTACATACATTTTCTTTAACACTTCCCAACCAATCCATTTTATAAACAGCCAGCCTAGATACTAAATAATTCTTAAAAAGTCTCAATAGACTACTGAATTTAGATCCAGAGACTATATGCTACTGTGTTTACCCTACAAAAAGCTATTTTAAATCAACAGATGGCACTGTGGCGCCTACAGAAAATGCATGCAAATACTAACAGCCCCAGTCAGTAAAGATTTATTGGATTACCTGCCTTGACCCATCGATGGGCTGAAGTGAAAAACAAGACAGGAAACTTTCAGAGTTAACACAGCTAACTGCAACAGTCGCTGCCAGAATATCTTAAGAATTACTGTTCATTCTAATCATGTAACCAAGGCATTCTGGAAACGTCCTAAACACAGTACATACTCAGCAAGTCAAGACAAACACTAAATAATTTAGTGCTGTTAATAGGATTAGCGCAACCCCTAACCTTAAAACACACAGAATTCAGTGTCAAGCTGTCTTACGTCGGTTTCCAGAAGGTTGTACATGCTGATCTCAGCTACTTCCTTGGATTCATGAAATTTTTCCAGGGCCTGCCTGACCTCTTCATCTGGAATCTTCCCTTGACGTTTCTTCTTATAGTCATAATCCAGCCTGCGTCCTTCAAGCTTTTTCAGGTGATGCTGAGAAAGAAACATCCATTTTAATTCAACTGGTGTGTAATACAGATCACGCATAAAAGATCTGTATATAAAATGTAGTCTAAACATATTTAATCCACCTATTACGCACAAACACATCTTTTTTTAAGAATTTGACGATCCCTGTATATGTCTGAAACAGACAGAAAAAAAGCCTACCTGTATCTCTCTCAGGTCCTTGTCACTCAGGCCTTGTAAAGGGTCTATAAAGTTCTGCTTCACATCAATATCTAAGGAATCCTTTACCTCTGCCAGTCTCTTCATACTTTCACCAACATCAATCAGCGCACCACCTGCGCAGACGCAAGCAATACTTGCTCAATGTTGTATAAGTTCTGAGTCCGGCTATTTATACAATAGTGAATCTCAAACAAAATGGCGTTCTTTTTGAAAACCCACCAAAGTTGGTTTCCTCTCCGAGATCTCTGCCGTATTTTCCCATGCATTCCCCCAGCAGTCCTTCTGCCTGTGGATAACCTGGACTCTTCACCTGCCCTCTGATTTTAGACATAGTGTTCAACATAGACAGCTTTGCACGTGATGCTGCAAGAAATACAAAAGGAGGAAATAACAAAGACAAAAAACAGCAAGACATTTTAAAATAATAACCAATGACATGAACTTTCCCATTAAAAAGCTAACTAAAGGACTACAATCTGTCCAAATTTTAAGTAACTTTGCTAAATAAAAGGTGCAGAAAATAAATCAATGTACAGTCAGCTGCCATTACCACAAAATTAATCCGACTGAGTGGATATTTTTGTATGAGAGACTGTACATTATGAAATGAGATTGACGTATGTAACATGAATGTATTGCTGATCGGTCTGACATACACAGCATTAATGAAGGTAAATTTTAAAGACATTTTTGGATTCATCCGACCATTTAGAATCAAGTATCACAGAAAACCATGTAATATATGCATGTGCAAGTATTTTATGATCTTACCTGGATTGGGTTGCAGGTACTCTGATGTTTTAGAGATGACTTCTAGCACAGCTTTATTTGTCACATCTACTTTCTACAGAAGCACACAGGGGAGGTGATAAAACAAACAAACATCACTACAGATCAGACACAATTGTTTTTAATAATAATAATAATAATAATAATAATAATGATAATAATAAAACACTGAATCCAATAAAAAATATACAATATTAAATATTAAAACATAATGGGGCGGTTTCCCAGACAGGGTTTAGATTAACCCAGGACCAGGCCTTAGTTATATTAGGACATTTAAGTAGTTTTAACAAAGATACCTTACAAAAAACAATACTGCTGCTGTGAATCTTGAGATAAAACAATGGGACTGATATGTTAGGGCAAGTTGAGACATCTCAAATAAGCATTTTAGTCCAGGACCAGCTTAAGCCCTGTCCAGAAAACCGCCACATAGAAACAAAAATACACCCATGTTATTGTGATAAAATTGAAGATTAGGCCTACTTGAATCCAAATTCCAAATCTGATCTGTCATTGGCTGTGAGTGTCTTAAATCTCTTAAATGGTACACATAGCACAAGAACCCCCAGAGTCAGATTAATCTAAATCACATTATTAAAGAAGAGTATTGAAAATCCTAACTAGCATACAATTACATTTAATGTGACATCAAAACACTTATCTCCATGTCTATGTAATCTTTATTTGATGGTACATAATAGATACCCACAATATCGATCACAATATAAACAATAGGAATTTAATGAATTAATATGCAACAAACTATGTGAATAAGTTTACATGCATGACCTGGAACCAATCATACTTAATAACATAATGAGTTAATGCCTTAAAGGGCCCCTATTTCATTGCTAAAAACAATGTTATTTTGTGTATTTGGTATAATACAATGCGTTTGTGTGGTTTATGGTTCAAAAACACATTATTCTCAACATACCATACATTTTTGTAGCTCCTTTGTACAAAACTTATCGATTTGAAAAGCGCTGTGTCCCAGATTGGCCAGCTAATCTGTACATTATGATTGGCCTGAATACCTCTACCATCAGCCGGAAATGTGATGCTCCTTACCATGTTTGAAAGATTTGCTTGCTAACAGGAGTCAACTTACAGGCTGTGAGTCCGAAGCGGGAGGAGTTATGATAATGTCGGTCTTTTCTAAGTCAACAAGCCAAGGAAGTAAACTGTTGCCTACAATCTGTGTGTTTGTTGTAGTCCAAGAAAAGAGATTTACGTTGGAAACGATAACGTGCGTTATCGTCTTGTGGTAAATTTTTAACATGTACGAATACATACTTACATATGACTTTTGCCATGTACCCTAATTTTGCTTTGTGGTAAACATCTTTACCTGCATTTTGGGGGGGGGGGGTTATTGGTTGCATACTTGTTGAAGAAAGTGAAGAAAATTTGCAATTCAACATGGTTTTTAGTTTCTTAGGTTTTCAATAAGGAGCTCACTTTTGACAGTATTTTCCTGTAAATACACTCACTGATGCATGTGTGAGACAGGTCAAGTCTTTCAATCACTTATTGTGTTTAAATGAATGTCTTCAGAGAGCACTTTTCCCCAACAGCAGCCAACACACTTTCTACTCACCCTCTCTAGGTCCTTAAACTCCTCATCCAGTTTTGTTCCCTCAGCACCGCCGACCTTCTCACTCACCATCTGCCAAAACAGAGATAAGTCATTTTAATAGACCATCAGTGATCCAGACAGTGACATACAGTAGAGCTCAACATTCTGGTTTCTTTAACCAGATTAATTGCTTTAACAAAATGATGACAAATAAACATGCAGTTTATAAGTATAACCGAAGAATAATCTTATAATTAAAGGGATTCACCCCAAGACCTTCATGACCTTTGGCCCTGTTTGTATCTGGTATTTGGATGCATTTTGGTAGATTGGATCAGTGGACGAGAGAGACACGTCCATTCATGCCTGGTGTTTTAATCTTTAAAGTTTCTTTTGTCCATTTTCGACTGCTTCTGTTCAGGTTTAAGTTGATGTGCAATAATATTATGTGAGAGTACATGCTGCACAACATTTAATATGGGCCTCTGATATTTTAGGGCAATTGACTAAAATGCTTTCACATGCTTGCATTATAAAACACAAATGAAAGAGGTGAAGAGCAGCCGCTTTAGTTTTATCAATGACAGCCTAAAGACCGCGCTGAACACATTGGGTTTGCGCTAGAAGCATAATACTAGATGTAAACAGCCTCAAAGAGAGAGACACATTCTTGTTTAAAACTGGTATTTTAACCAGTCTTTTTTGTCCACTTCTGTCCTGTTTAGTGAGGGGGTGGTCTGTGGGCGAGTCCGTCTGCTTTCATTTAAACGTGAGTGGGAGAAATGACAGGTTTAAATGAACTCGAACTAAAATTAAAATCTATAATATCAGAGTATATAAAATCTTGTATATTAAAGGTTGACCAATTGATCGACTGTGCTGCAAATTAGGCAGATTAATAGGCAGGCACATCGGCGAGCAGCTAAGCATTGTTGTAGAACACGTGATACTAGGGCTGTGCAATAAATCGTTTTTCAATTTCAATTTGGAATTTTGCAAATTAAGATAATTGAGGTAATTCGTTTAGTGTGTCGCATTCAATCTCTGTCATTTTGTTTTGTGTTATAAATCCAGCACGTCATAAGCCACTGCGCCTCTCTCGCACATGCACTGCACGCGCTCTCGCATCTGTCCGAAGTCCGAACACAAAGTAGTAATCATAATGTATTTGTTCAGTTTTATGTGTTTCAAGTGAGCAAAGGCAAACACTTCCTCTTGATTAAAATATAATCAGCTGCATCTTGGCACCTCTCTCTGTCTCTATCTCTCGCACGTGAAGAGAGCTGCACTCTAGCATCTGTCCAAAGTCAGATTACTAGGTAGTAAACCTTGTTTGTAAAGTTAAATGCATTTCAAGCTAAACAAATACATTGAATTGTGTGGGTGTGTGCATGTGTGTGCGAGTGTCTGAGCGCACGTGCATGTTTTAGTCATTAAGTAATCACGTTAAATAATCGGGATTACGATTTTTACCAAAATAATTTTTCCAAAATCGAGCAGCCCTACTTGACAGCACTTCTTGTTCCAAGCAGATCTCTCCCTGAGGCTGCATGTGAGACTCTGCAGTCGTGCCTTGTTCACAGACAGCTAGGGGTGTGACGAGATCTTGTGCGAAACCTTGATGACGTATGCATCCTGCATATGCAACCTCCGGAGGATGCAGCTTTCTGTTTGACCCTTTTATAGTGCATGCATTATATTTGTCTTTTACTGCGTTTGCTTTTTTGTTTGGGTTTCCAATAATGTTTGTTTGTGAACTCGTGTGAATGTAATGTATCTTGGTTTTAATACTTTATTTGAACCAATTATTATTGCATAATCTTCGTTAGGGATGCTCCGATCAAGATTTTTGCAGCCGATACCGATCACCAATTTGTAATCTTCGTGATCGGCCGATACCGATTCCGATTTTTTAAAAGCTGATATGCAAGCTCTTTGATGACTGTAACTGTTACATTTTTATAGATAAAATAATACCACGGATGTTGCCTTTGTTATATTACTTGCAGTAATTGGGTATATTATTGTTTTAATAGAGACTCAAATAAATAAGCACAACAAATATTTATTCTGCAAAGAGAAATTTAATATGGCTTTAAAAAGGTTTATGTCTCCTAAAATTACTGAAAATAAAACACTTCACAGTCTTTACTGTATTAATTAAATATACACGCATTCGTATGAAGTATAAAAGTTCTTTAGTCAAGAGCAGAGAGTGATTTTTTTGAGAGATGAATTAGGTTACTGCAGCTTTAAGACATGAGAGAGAGAGATCGCTCTGTTCACGTGCACTGATGACAGACTGCTGTGTGTGGGCGGCGGCTAAACGCAGACAAGCAGCTGTGAGGGAAATAAAAGTTTAAACGCTCAAAACTTTAAAACGCATGCAAATAATAAACTTTTGGCGTGAGGATGCAATTGTCTGTGATAGATATGTGTTGTATACACAGTTTGATGGGGATGTGAAGACGCCTCGCGCTGTTGACCGGAGCGCGTCCGCATAGAAAATACGCATATCTCTGTAAAGGCAAAGAGAGACATACAAATCTGCACACTGCACATGAGCAACGGGTTGTAAAAATGCTCTCGCTACGTAAAAAATGTCTTTAATTGCAGCCGCATTCAGGATCCTTTTGATGAAAAAAGTAAACAGAAAGATCGGTTTATGAGATCGGCAGATTTAGCGAGCACCGATCGAGTCATTTAATGCCATTATCGGCCGATACCGATCGGCGGCCGATCGATCGGAGCATCCCTAATCTTCGTTATTATGTAATTTTAAAGGCTACTGCTCACTTGGGTCTTTATTACCTTTAACTTTATTTATCCAAAAATAACAAATTACTTCATTATCAGATAGCAAAATAATTGTTATGGACAGTCCTTGATTAGTTAAAATTTTTTAAAAATTCATTTATTTTATCATTGAGGATTTCATAAAAAGTGTAAAAATATCGTCTCGTCTCGTGAACCCAATCTCGTGTCTCGTCTCGTGGATTAAGTGTCTCGTCACACCCCTACAGACAGCTTTAGTAAACAATGGCTGGATCGCGAGAACTAAGCAGCCTGTACAAAAGGCCGGAAGAACAAATTGTTAGTACACCGGTTTCACACCGTAAGCGTGAGCAGCGCATATGCGTAGCATGAGGAGAGCGTTTGCCGCGCATGGCCATTGTGCTTTCATACCGGCTGCATTTGCAGCGTGTACTGTGCAGTTTAACAACAGTATAAAAATCTCATGTTCACATTATTTTACATGCATTTTACAAGCTTTTTGACAGTCAGTGTAATTTATATAACTGTGATTTGTTTAATCCACATCATTTTTGTGCTGTTCTGGTCCGTGTAATGACAGATATACACACAATACACAAGCCCATGGCACATTATTAAATCTGTTTCTCTGAAGTTTTACGATAAAATAAAAAAGCACTCATTGATTGAAAGCATGGAGCAGTCGATTGTGTTTCCCTTCAACAGTTTAAGCATAAGATTTATATATGTATCTATTTCTCTGAAGATTATTAACTTCTAGATAGATGAGGACTCATCTAGTGCTGGACAGCGCAGTCTTCTGGCTACAGTGTGTTTCTAATATTTCATTGCTTTCTTTTAAATTCCTCAAACTCATGACTTGTTTAAACACACTTGGCGTCACATTCATGGTTTTATGGTAAAATGTCACTTTTTGCGCCAATCCTCGACTATTGAAACCATAAACAATGCACTGTCACTTTAATTGAGCGTGAGCAGCGCAGCAAAAATAGAGCCGACGCCGAAACGATCGCAAAACTGCTGCTTCAGCGACGCTCCTGCCATGCGAGCACATGCTGCTCACGTGTAAGGTGCATGCTTTAACTTGTTAACATGGGCACCAAAAAAAACATGCGCCGCTTACGCGCTGCTCACGCTTCCGGTGTGAAACCGTCGTAACACTTTGTTACAGTTTTGCGATGCCCAACCAAGATTGGCACACAACGTGTTCAATCCGCGAATTGACTCCTTTGAACCGATTCGCTTGAACAAACAGATCTGTCCAACACTGAACTCACAAGATGTCACTGTCAGCACTAGTGCTGCAACGACGCGTCGACGTCATCGATTACGTCGACTATGAAAATACGTCGACATGCGTAAAATGCGTCGCTGTTTACATTAATTTCGCCTAATGGCGGCTTCTGCTCCTGGCAGTGTTATAAATACATTGATTTGTTTGTGTGCGCCACAAAATCAACAATGGCCACAACATTTACATTTTTATTTTCATTTAAAACGGCTTCATTTGTTGTTGTGAGCGCTCGGTGGTGCCTCTCTTGTGCACATGCACGCGCGCTCTCTCTCTTTTTCTGCGTGAAGCCCCTAGACAGCGCCTCTCATACATGACACTGAGTGAAAGAATTAAAAGTTGGCTGTGTTTTCCATGCGGATTCCATGCGGATTCCTCTGTGTACTTGCATTTTCACGTAAACGTCAGATGTTACTGGCAGAGAAGACGACTGATTCGAGTTTATCATGAGGTTAGCAGTGTTTTCCCACATACACTGCGCGAGCTCTCTCTCTCTCCTATGCCCGCGCATTCCTTCTGTAGTAACTCTGTGTAATGGCATTTTTTTAATTTGCGCCGAATTGTCTGCGATGTCGCGTTTATAAATCAAGATTTTAGTAACTTAGTAGTTAAAGTAACAGCTGGTTGGATTAAACACAAGGTTATTGGGTCATGTTAAGTCACTATTTTAATAGTCTTTGGGGTGGTTTCCTGGACAGAGATTAGTTTATGCCAGGACTAGACCTTAGTTTAATTAATAAATATAATTAGTTTAAACAAACATGCCTTACTAAAAACAGTTTTTTTTTTTAGGCCAAACTAAGGGCACTGATGTATTTTAAGATATGTCAGTGCAAGATGTTTTCAGTTTGGACAGCTCTTATATTTATTTTAGTCTAGGACTAGTCTAATCCCTGTCTGGGAAACCGCCCCTATATGTCTGACAACAGAACAGATAATATGTGAAAATAGCATTCAGTTGTGTTAAAATACAATAAAACAAACAATGACTGTCAGATCAGACAGAGTAGAAAAACAGATTATCCAACAGATTAAATAGCTAATAAAAAAAGAACACTGTATTAATAATAAAAAATAGTCGTTAGAGTAGTCGACTAATCGGAAAAATAATCGCTAGATTAGTCGACAGAAGAAATAGTCGTTAGTTGCAGCTCTAGTCAGCACCATCAGTTACTCACAGCACCTCAGAAATGAGAATGAAAATGTGCTTCAAATAACAGTCTTAACTAAAAAATTGACATTTACTATGTTAACTTTATGATGTTAAAATAAAAAGAAGGATATTATCTTACAATGCAATGAAAGAAATGGTAAAGAAAATAACAAGAGCAAAGAGCAAGAAATGATGACAGCATAGTAGAAGGTATTATCTGTGTCTGATAAATGCATGGTGTGGAGGAGGTCGTAAAATTATTCAGAAAGACCAGTCATAATTTTTTCTAAAATACTTTGGCTTTAATAGTGAAATTTTACATTTAAAGGACAAGTTCGGTATTTTAGACTTAAAGCCCTGTTTTCAGATTGTTTATGGTGAAATAGAATGGTTTTGACTGAAATTTCGACATTTGCGGCTGCCCTGAGAATTTTCACGTGTTTGTGTTTCAGCTCAGACCTCTACAATGGGTTTAATGGTGCACTGGAACAATCGTTCCTAAAATGCATTAAACTTTCATTTACAAAGACGTGAAACTCACCGAGTGGTCAGGGGTGTTCACTGGTATGCTCACACAAAAATCGCTCCAAAAGACTGAGGTGCAGCGGGCAGGCATGAGATTGATAAACTAACTCAAAAATAAAAAGACTTGCATGTTTCACAATTACTCTGAAGCACTATTTGGATGGGATTAGTTTTCCAAACAACGTTTGAGTTTCAACGTGCCCCCAGGACGTCTGGGATTTTATGTACCGATTCTAACGGGATTAAAATGATGCAGGCTATTCCAGAGATGGGAGTGTCTGTTTCATGCATTTGGGCGTTGCAGAAGAGAACGTGCTCTGGATACGCGTGTTTGTAATGTTTAATATTTTGCTTTAAAAGTAAAATTATGACAGAATGTAATGTAATAATTTAATTTTAACAAATCAAAATAAAATATACAAATCCTACTAAAGTTACATTAGCCTACGTGTTTTATATTAATGTCTGCTTATAATAAACCCAAAGAAATGAAGAAATAATGATTAATAACAATTTATTATCTTTATTAATTAACATTACCATTCCGGAGTTGAAGAACTTTGAACTGAGTTTCTTATAATGTTAATGATATTACAGTGGCCAGTCTTAATAGTGTTTGATATTCAGCTCGTCTTGATTTAAAGGGGCATTTCACCGGTAGAAACATTAATCTTTATTGAAAGTGTTTCATATTTGTAGTTGAAATGTAACATACATTTAGAATTTGGTGCCTATTTGACAGAGAAAAGGGGTGTTTGTAGTCTCACTCCCTCAATAAAGATATTGCACTTCCTTCTTTCAATGATGCAAAATGATGATTTTTACATCATTGAAAGAAGGAAGTGCAACACTGAAATCTGTATTTCTCCTGTCTCAGCGGCAACTGAGGAAATGATGCACGACCATTCAAAAACATGACTGGGGTTCTAACTATACAAAGCTTAATGCAAATGGGTGAAGTGTCCCTTTAATGATTTTATTTTGCCGAATGCGTAAAAACATCCATATCTGAATGAACAGGACTCAGAAAAATACAATATACGCGCAATAGTAAGACCTTACGGCAGATCACGTTGGCCAAAACACGAAATGAACCGCGTTTTCAAAAGATATTGCAGGCAAACATGGACATTTGCATCCGGACGGGATTAAATTTCTCAGAGGACCTCTGAGTTCGGCGAAAAACAGTAGGTTAATTGCTCTGGAATTCTTACGGAGGTCGTCAGAGAAAAACACAGACATGGCCGATTCGGACGGGATTAAAAACACAGAGGACCTCTGAGAAGATCAATTTTCTCAGAGGTCCCCCTGTAAAACTAATCCCATACGAATAGGGCTTAACATAATGCCAATTTCGCTTCTCTGTTTTCCAAAGCTCGTGGAGGCGTAGAGCAGCATACACAGTTAACTTATTTGCGATCTACCGGCATTGCCTTTGCGATCGACTGGTCAATCGTGATCAATGTATTGGACACCCCTGACCTATAGGATGGCTTGAGGGGAAGAAAAATTAGGCAAATTTTCATTTTTAGTCATTGAAGAATTTCCAGCTATCATGAAAGTCACTATTAATACTAAATAAAGGGTTTACGATTAACAAAAAGTCAAAGCCTAGCTAATTTCCATTCTCACTGCAACTATTAAAGAAGAACATTTTATAATGTTATCAGACTGCACTCTGACAAAATTAATAAAGCCTAGGCAGACTCGATTTATATAGATTTTATATGATTTAAAAATAGGATCTGATTCAACCAGCTTGCTTCTATAACTGGCACTGATTATGTAAGTCAATGCCCCTGGAAGTCAGGCCGAGAAAACAGTAATAAAGTTATGTAAATGTGGTTATGTGGTGTGTCTTAAATACAAGCAACTAATTTGCCAGAAAGAGAGCCATTTGTAAATTTACACTTTCCACCTACTGTATGTATTCATATAGATTTTACATTTAAACTACTAAAATAACTTGTATAACCGCACATTTCAGCGCTGTACACATGTAAATCTAATTCCCCTCCCTCAGGCTATCAACAATTAGTTACTTCATAATTATTCTCTCAGCCACTCGCTAATTCAGCTCTTACTCAGTTGGGATCACTCTTCCCTCTGTATTTATGTACATTTCATTTTTAAAACCTCAAAATTAATATTGCTGTGTAGCACATATTGTGTGTTATTATATTATACAGTATATCATATTTAGCCTTGTAACAACTTTATAACACTACTGTAACTGAAACAAAGTGGTGTCTGAACCTGCTTCTGGCACAACAGCTGTTATTATTAAGAGTTAGAAACCCATCTTATGTCACAAGCTAACAGAGAACCAAAGACACCAAATGTGCAACAAGGCCCAATGCTAAGTTTCAGCCTACATGAACATATGTTGGTTGTTTCATTGTTTTTAACCCTCATTCCAGAATGCTTTTTAGATTACATCACTTGTACAATAATCTAAAACACATGTTATTTTGTGGTGATGACTTGAATTGTTGAAAAATCTTGTTTTATGCTATTCTATAGCCATATTAAAAAATTATCTATAACCACCTGTTTCGTTTTTATTGTCACTTTCTTCAGTCTTGATATAATGTTAGCATACAGTACAGAATAATGCTTAACTGGTCTTTTGCAATCCAGAACAATTCAATACAATGACATCACGACAGCTTCTGTGTCGTCATTTTAAGACAAAAACTGAAAACTGAAAACTAAAAACTAAAGCATACATGTGTTTTGGAAGTAGAGGTGTCTGCTTGCAGTGACCTTTTCGCTCCTCAACATCCCGAGCATGTTTGCACATTTGTGCAATCCAGTTCATTTAGTAGACCAGGGCACAAAAGGAAACAGGTTAATAATTAACCAGAGTTTTGTGGCAAGCAGTCAACCGCTGAACCCACATGGCTCCAATATGTTGGGGTAGGGAAAGATACTGGATAGAGTCAACACAATAAACTGGGTGGAAAACATGATACTGCATAGATTAAGGACACAGATAATGATGCTACAGGACTATGGAGCTAGAAGAGTCTCAATAAAGATAAATGCACACACTACATTCACATATGCACACACAGGATTCATAAATACACATGCAGGATACACAAATGCACACAAAATTCACAAATGCACACACAAAATTTAAGAAGCACAGAAGATTCACAAATGCACACAAAATTCAGAAATGCACACAAAATTCATAAATACACAACCAATTCAGAAATGCAAACAACATTTACAAATGCACTCAAGATTCACAAATGCACAGGACAAGATTCAGAAATGTATTTCTGATGCACACACAAATATATCTTGATTTACAAACTGTTTTTGGTCTGTGAACTTTACTGCATTTGTGTGTGAATTTTGAGACTCCCCTGACTTGGCTCGACACACAAATGCCTTTTTTTAAACAGGGAATGATCTGCAACCAATCAGATATCTCCCCCTTGTTTTAGCCAATCACAAGAACGCACCCCACATGGGGGATTGTTTACTTATAAGCCAATCACATGACCTTTAAGCTGGTTTGCCAACCGCCAATAAAACCGAAAAAGATTGTGATTGGCTAAAACAAGGAGGAGATATCTGATTGGTTGCAGATCATTCCCTGTTTAAAAAAAGGCATTTGTGTGTCGAGCCAAGTCAGGGGAGTCTCAAAATTCACACACAAATGCAGTAAAGTTCACAGACCAAAAACAGTTTGTAAATCAAGATATATTTGTGTGTGCATCAGAAATACATTTCTGAATCTTGTCCTGTGCATTTGTGAATCTTGAGTGCATTTGTAAATGTTGTTTGCATTTCTGAATTGGTTGTGTATTTATGAATTTTGTGTGCATTTCTGAATTTTGTGTGCATTTGTGAATCTTCTGTGCTTCTTAAATTTTGTGTGTGCATTTGTGAATTTTGTGTGCATTTGTGTATCCTGCATGTGTATTTATGAATCCTGTGTGTGCATATGTGAATGTAGTGTGTGCATTTATCTTTATTGAGACTCTTCTAGCTCCATACAGGACTGACGTATTCAAGTTCCTACTAATTTAACATTCAAATCAAGGTGAGGAATATATTGTAAAATATAACACTGGATAACTTTCTTAACACAGACCACAGTACATTACCCAAAGTTGTTCATTTGTAGGAGTTGTTAACAAAACGTTTTCAACTGAAACTGGTAACCTTTTATGTAGTTTGGCTGTTCGTTTAAATAACAACAGTGTTTAGAGGACCTGTAAAAGCAAACTCAAAAAGCAAGTTTATGAAAACTATGCCTTTTCATCTCTGTGTAAACCAAAAAATAGTGAATAAGTGATAATGGTGATTTTATGTGCATCGGTTTATTCAGTCTATTGGCATGCCCAAGTATAACCAAAAACAACAATGGCAGCCTACAGGACTGTGTTCGTTCTGCTCAAGAGTTTATTAATGCTTCGCCAACAAAGTTTACAAAACTTTGACTGCTGATGCTTTTGTTGTCTTGTTTGTTGATATGTAAGCAAACATCATTAGTGCTCGACATTACCACTTGACTTGCTCGACTGGACAAGTAGCTTGAAAATTCCCACCAAATCCAAACTGACCGTCACAAACAGATTTTTCCCACATTGCGTTTTGCACTAACTCTCTCTCAGGGCGCACTCACAATATCCTAACCAAACCAGACCATGCCCCAGCATGAACGTCCTCCCTCCCTATTCCCCCATAAGGTACTCACACTGTACTTTTATCGATCCGAGCCCGGGGGCGCTTTCGTCATTAGGATGCGATTGTTTTGAACAAAGCAGGACATAAGGCTCCTTTTTAACACTGGAACCCATCGTAATGTTAAGTCTGTGTTTTTTTTCTGAGTCGTTTGGTGCGCGATGACACACAGTCCTCTCACATACCTATCATATTGCTTAGTTGATAAGGTTTTAACGAAGGCAGATGAAGGTGGGTGGTCGCGTAATTGACATCACTTCTCTTTAAATGCGCTCTGGCGCGATCAGCAATCACACTGGGCCTTCTGCGCCTGCCTGAGCCCAAGTGAACCGCACTCCAGCTCACCTCTGCAAGCCGGCCAGGGCACGATTAACAAAACCGTGCACAGAGCGATCACACTAGTCAAACAAAACAGGTTTTGGGGGTCAAACACATCGGAGCATGGTTTGGATAGTGTGAGTGCGCCCTTACATGACAGGTTCTGTAAACACACCTGTGGTGTTAGGGGCTAATCACACCAACCGCGCTTTAAACGCTTCAAAACGCAAGGCGCGACGCACTGCCTTTTTTAAAAAGAGCAAAGCGACGCAGCTTTTTATATTGCTAAGCAACCACAGAGTCAGCTGTCTTGTCAATCAAATATTGAAGCGTGAGCTCTCTTTTGCTGTTAACTGTCATATTAGCAGAAACTTTAAAAAGAGGATGCTTGCTCTGACCTTGTTGAAGGGTGAGAGGTGCACAAACACGCAGGAAAGAGTGAGTGACTGCAGTCCGGTTCTTCAAAGCAACTGTTCCCTCACTACGACGTAAGGCCCACCTCTCCTCTCATTCGATTGGACAATGGAAAGACGCGGATGACGTCGAGGGCATCTCCGCTCTCAGCACTCCTTCAAAAGCACGTGCTGCGGCTGGCGGCAAAAACCGCAAGGCGCACTGCGTGCATAATCACACCAAAAGCATTTATGGCACTTGCAGGCGCCTTTTTCGAATGATATTCTATGGGCAGGGAGTGTTTGTGCACTGTTTATGCGCGCCGAGCTCGTTGCGGTTTGTGCTGCCAGCCGCAGCACATGCTTTTGAGCAAGCGCTGAGAGCGGAGAAGGGCCCAACGTCATTCGCGTCTTTCCATTGTCCAATCGAATGAAGGGAGAGGCGGGCCTTACGTTGTGGTGAGGGAAGTTTACAGTTGCTTTGAAGAACTGGAATCCACTCCACTGCGTTTCCAAGCGTTTAAAGCGTTTTGGTGGGATTAGCCCCTTAGTTACTTCTCTGCAACAGTTAAATCTCATTTTAGGATGCGGAGCCATGCACAAAGTTACAGAAATGCCATGCACACCACACGCGCAAAAGTGAGCACAGCTGCCCACTCACGACATTTTTGTAAACTTGCGTACCGCTCTGCATCCTACCTGAACGCTCACTGTGTCCCCGCATCCGCAGATCTTTTTGACAGAATTTTTGTGTGTAAATGAATTATTTTTAAGAAAACTGTATATAATTCCTTAAATAATTTAAAGGAAAAACTTTTCATTTTTTTAACTACATTGATGTTGTGTAAACAGAGCCTCAATGTCAGTTATAATGTAAACTTAATTTACACTGACCAAGCTCCATATAAAAGTAAGACTGGAAGAGAACAGAGTTCTTTTTCACGAAGTTCACTACTGGGTCTAAGTTTTACTTCTTTTGGCAGGAAAAATACAGAAAAATCTATTAAGACTTTGTCTTGTGAATTTCATAAACAAATTACACAATTATATGAATAACAACTAGAGCAGTAATTCTCAAAGTGTGGTCCCAAACCCCCTCAGTGGTCCGCCAAAAGATGACATAAACTAGGCAAGTGTTTATACAATCGTCACTTATTTAAGTAGATTTTTAATGCACTTGCAAAACTGTGATATCAGTTCTTGCCATTCTGTTTTAATAACGTAAAAATGGATCGGTGGCTAAACCAAAGAGGAGTCAAAAGAAGGATCAAGCGTCAACTGAAAGCAGCTAAAATCCACAGATCTATTAGTTTTGTAATGTACTTGTTTTTGTTTCATGTGTAAAATCCCTGTAATTTCAGTGATTTTGGACATTAAGGGGAACATTTTTTTCATAATTTTATTGTTACCATAGTTACAACCATAGACTTCACATACCCACCACCTCAGTTTTAAACTAATGGCTCTTTGGAATGACATTAAGTGGGACCTAGGCGGTTACATTATTTTTAATTGCAGTTTTTTTCATATGTGCAGTTTGTTGTTCATATTAAGCTGTAACTCATTTCACATTTACTTGTTCAAATGAAATAAAATTCATATAATAATTTCATAACATAGCATTGCATTTGTGTTTAAAAAAAAATTTTTTGACTTGAAACATTGGCATATTAAACTTAAATGTAGCTTTTTTGTTTTTTGGGGGTGTGTTAGAGTGGGATTCTGTTAGGTGGTCCTCAGAAAAAAATTGGAAGATAAAGTGGTCCTTGGGCTGAAAAAGTTTGAGAAACACTGAACTAGAGAGATAGAAAGAGGTGTCTAGGCTGAATTATAGTGTAATGAATCAACTCCTGAACTTTTCAGACACCAGTTACAAATGCAAAAATCAAAGGGCTTTAAGCATGACGTCAATTTAACAATCATCTCATGCATATTCCAGAAAATATGTTCAAAAGTTCTCGAGAGACAAGAGAGCTAGTTGCTTACACCAAGAATAATGATCTCAGTCCGACACTCCCACAATGCAACTGTTCAACAGACCATGAGAAACACAATGATTATGCACATTTACAAGGAAAAGACGGCTTATCAGCAGCCATAGAGATAATACAGAGGTTCAGTTGTGACAGAATGTTGATAATGAAGGCAAAGTTCTGCTCAGACACAACTACACTCTGGCAGCCACAGGCTAGCCCCAAGAGAAAAATAAAACCGGGACACTCATGAAGATCAGAATGCATGACTGTGATGTATGTATAACAGCCACAGAGACGAATAAAAAAAGCAAACGCTTATTTTTGCATTTCTTTTAGTGACAGTAGTTGAGCAGAAATTACACACTTGGTCTTTAAGACTGGCATTATGCCACTGGCTGGAGTGGGTGAAAGTAAGGTGGAGAAACTGTATTTTATTGAAGCCAGTACACTTTATTACACTTTACCAAGCAGAATGAATGTGCATAACAAGAATGCACTCAAATAAGGATGTTTACTGCTCGCAGTGTCTAAGTAAGAAAGCTGACCAGACTAGGGCTGTGACAGTGGCAGTATTTTACCACCACGATGATAATACACTAATTCACTGCGGCGGTGCTGTGGTTATAGAATGTGTGTGTGTTTGTGTGTGTGTGCGCATGCACTGATGCATATTGGCTTATATATAATACATATATTTTGAAATACAAAAATTTAAAGGAGGATATGTTTCTTATACGTAGGGGTGGGCAATAAATCGGCACGTATAAGCTAGGCTACTGATTGATTGATGGG
This sequence comes from Paramisgurnus dabryanus, assembly GCF_030506205.2. NCBI lineage: Eukaryota > Metazoa > Chordata > Actinopteri > Cypriniformes > Cobitidae > Paramisgurnus > Paramisgurnus dabryanus. The sequence goes on from NC_133347.1 coordinate 11,117,537, forward strand.
CGGGGAATGCGCTTAACTCACAAACCATGGATCCGGATAAGGATGCAGCGATTAACTATTTCACTGTTTCACTATTAACCGCGCTTTAAAATGTCACGGTTAAGTAACCGTAAAGCCTCCGCTACACCGCGTGTTTTTGTTTCACGCACGCACACACAAACCAGATCCACGAACCACCAAGAGGCGCGTGCGGCATGCTCGTTAGCGCACTGTATGACAAAGCTCCGCGTTCAAAAGAATATGTGCGCGTGACACGTCCCTTGGTTGTTCGTGCATCGGTGTGTGTGTGTGTGTGTGTGCGTGCGTGCACGGGTGCGTGAAAGAGCCACACTCCAATCAGTCTGTGCAGCATTAAAAACCTCCTCCTCAGGGATCAAATCCGGGCGGGGCTCATGGTGGTCTGACTGCATTTAATAACGTTGAATTATTTTAACGCGTTAATGATTTATGAATTAATAGCATGAGTTAACACGTTAATGCTGCCAGTCCAAAATGACTCGCAGTACCCAGTCCAGGATGACCCTGTGTTATTATTCGTTTTGAGAGGCTCTTATCATTTTACTAATACTTCAAACAAATAAAAATAAAAACATTTATTCAGTCCAAATATAAAATTACATTTATTTCAAAGATCATCAGCCTACAGGTTTCAAAAGGCACCTATACTGTTTAAGTCAAAGCCTGCTAGGTTATTATTATTATCATTTGTCCAAGAATTGGACAAAAAATACACAAACTGAAAATACAAAAGAATTTAGCAATTGTTCAAAAATGTATCCATGTGATTTTTTACATTAATGTTGTAAAATAAATGAGTCCATAATAACCGTACAACCGTGATTATTTATCAGACTATAACCGTACCATCAAAATCTATAATCGTTGCATCCCTAGATGCGGACAAAACAGGCGGCAGCTGATGCAGACCCTCTATTCAATTCTTATAAAAGAAACCCCTGGCCATATTTAAGGGACCACTTTGGATTAGGGTTGTGCCGATAGACGATATCATCGTCCATCGTGATGGTTGACTGACATCACGATGGAGAGACACCATCGTGATGCCACGCCCCCTCCCCACTCCGCTGCGAGTCGACATACACTTACTCTCTTCTATATAGACTATAGTTAACCTTATATCTTTGCGTGAATTGCTCTATAAATTAAATAGAAGACGTGAGACGTGACGTGTGTTAGTCTGTGAAAATATCCTGTCAGGCATTTGATCTTGACTAGGGATGGGCACGGATATTCAAATATTCGAATGGCAATAATAATTCGAATTTAAAAAATGCTATTCGAATGTTTGTTTGTTTTTAATGTGCCACCAAAGGGTAACAACTTATTTAATGCTTTTTCACTTCATCTATACTGTCTTTTACAGACTTAAATGTAAAATATACATGAACATTAATTTGTATGTATTTCTGATTGTTTGGCAATGCAGATTGCAGACGAATTTAAGTTTTTCCTTTTATCTCCGGGTTTGTCCCCGCCGCGCCGTATTTGGCCACTGGCTCAGTGAGGGCTCACGTGTATTAAACGTGCTTTTCCGCCGCCCGAATCAACACATCATGAGAGATTTGTAAGCTTTCTGTTATAAAGTCTACTTTATTTTGTTAATAAAGAGACAGACACGGAGAACGAAATGAAACGGAGAGCATTTATTATATGCGGTGCTTTTTCGAAAATGAACCGGATAACTGCACTTGGCAGTTTAAAGCAAAGCACCGTCTTTGTAAAATGTTGTAAAATTAAGCTAACGTTAGTAACTTTGCACAGTCAAAAATAATGTATCGAGCCAGCTTACGTTATTTGTAAAATAATGTTAAATACAGATTTTCAATCTTGTTCAATCCGTCTGTTGTTTTTATCGGATAACCATCATCAGGAAGAGTTTTCTCCGCAGCACCGGCATTATTGTATCTAGTCAGAAAAACGGGCTTTCACCGAAGCAGGTAGGATAAATATGGTTTTCTTTATTCACAAATACGTCAAACTAAACTGAGAAGATATTTATATGGCGACTGAGCAGTCGGTTATGTAGATGTGTTTTTTCGTTTGCTCCGGGCTCTTGGTGTTTTGAGTCTGTTTAAATGATGATAGCCTACTTTGTCAAGTCCTCAAACTTTAAACTTCGGAAGTCCTCAAACTTCGCTTAGATTTGGGGTTAGTGTATAATATTTGGTATAATATAATGTATGTAACATCAAACAGTAATGAATTAATACTAACGACCGACTTGAAACTAAGGATTTGACTAGACTTCGCTCCGCATTAAGTTTTAACGCATTTTTTTCTGAAGGATATTTTTACATACATATATATACATACAGAATATAAGTTTAGCTTGCTGTGGATATTTCCTAATTATAAGCCTTCTGTGAAATTATGACAAAATGAAAAATACAAAACACGCATGTCTTAATTAACATAATTTAAATAAACGAATATTCGTTCTTTAAGAGCTTAAATATTCGAAAAATTAAATATTAAAAAAATTAGTAAATTACTGGAAAATGCCCATCCCTAATCTTGACATTGCTAGAATCTTGTCTTTTTACATGTTGTACATTTTATCTTAAAATATTTAATTTTGTACAAGAAAACAGCCCATATTAATCATTTATTAGTAGCCTTTTGTAGTGTCTCGGGAGATCGTGCTCATTGTTACATTGAGGCTATACTGCACTGAAGCGGCAGATTAAGATATAAACCCAGAATTCAGGGAACGTCTAGAACAAGAAAAGGGGAACAACACTCCGACCGAAACGCAGGATTTACATACACAGACCATGTTTAAATTTAGATGTGTCTGGCCCTGTTCACTTTGTCTAGTTTTAATAAGCTGCGGATTGAAGTGCTGGCTGCTCCCCGCGGTGCTGAAGACCCGCTCTCTGACGGAGTACTGGTGGCACATATGCACAGATATTTACGTGCAAAATTTGGAAAGCGCGGAGGAGTCGTTGGGTTAGTAAAAAAATGAAATTATAGCTTTTAAATAGAAAAAAATATTTATGTAAAGAAATTTAAAGGTGCTAAAAAAAAACTCTTCTTCAGTGGATTAAAGCTACTTTTTTCCCTTATGTGCAACCTATAGGAAAGAGACATTAGTTGGGATAGTAAAATAACAAAATTATAGATTTTAAGTACAGAATAGTATTTATGTAAAATATATATTAAAATAAAAAGTGCACAACTCTTCTTAAGTGGAAGTAATAAAGTAAAATAACGAATAATAATTATATAATAACGAATAATAACGAAAAATTAAAATACCCCCCCCCCCCCCCGCCTAACGATATCATCGTCCATCGCGATGGTTTACGTAACCATCGTCAACTGCCAATTTATGGGGACATCGCCCAACCCTACTTTGGATCTTAAAAAACTCGACATCAAACTGGCGCAAGCATGTTCAGGTAATGTAATAATACCAGGCAGGCACATAGACTGAAGGTCTTGCTCTGCCCCGTGCAAGTGATCCCACTGGTGCGTGTGCTCTGATGCGAAGCGAGTGTTTCATTCCAATGGAAGGATGCTTCACGCTCGTGAGTACGGAATTGCCGACCGTGTATTTACCGCTCAACGCATCAATTGCGTGCATTATCTTCCAAGGTCTAGCAACTTCGCGCAGGGTCATTAGACATTGCAGAGAGTGAAAGAGAGGGAAGAATAAAGGTCTTAGACATCAAGTACCTATAGGTCAGGAAACTAGAAGACGATAAACGTGTAATATGTAAAGGATAAATGTATATAGCCACTGCACACATCTCATTATATGCTCCTCAACAGGCCAATTATATATATATAATGTTTAATAAAATAATGTATATTAGCAGCAGTAAATAAATTTCAACCTAACTATAGCTCAGTGTTTCCGCTATATACATTCAACCGTGGCGGGCCGCCACGCCTAAAACATCCCCGCCACGCCTGCGGTTGTGGATAGAAGGGATACAGCAAACGAAATCTCGCCGGATGGGCACTGTTTTATCCTAATCCTTCACCCAAACCCAACTCTAAACACAACATTTCACAGGATTGTAGGATGTATGTGTATCTCATGTAGCCAGAGCCGCTGTTTTCATCCTAAAAATCCTACCTCCAAATCTAATCCTAAACTTTTTGCCATTTTCTGTATCCCTTCTAGACAAAACCCACAGCCGCAGCTCGCAAAATAAATTAAGCTATACCGAAATGTCCGCCCAGCAAGAAAGAAAAAAATTCCTTTCTGGATTCGCGTTGTTCACTCATTTATAAATGAATCTCCTAAAATATCATTATTTCCCCCATGGGTTTAGTTCATGCACAAATAGATTTAAATCAATGGATGATGATTAGGCTACGTCTCTGTTTTGAGAAATAATAATAAAATAAATAAGTCTACACGAAATATGTTATAATTATCAGATTGACAAAACGAATAAAAAAGTTTTGAGTTGCTGTTCTTTTTTTGTGATGCGCTGTTAAACCAAAGCAGCAGAAAGCACGTCATGTTTTTAATTATTTTAAATAAGCACAAGGTTTTCTCCTTATTGTGAGTTTACATAAATAAAAATACACAATTTACAGATTCGAATGTTATTTTACTTTTATCTGTCTGGCAATAAATTAAGGGTAATTTAAGTTGCAAGGTCATCAAGCGTATGCTGTTCAGGCTGTGCGCAGGGCTGCGAGAAAAGACATGATTAAACTTTCGATTTAACATATTACGAGTTTTTTGGACATTCATTTGTAATCACTGTACTCATATTATCAACTTATCTGGCCATTAGTTATTCAGTATAGGCTATAAGCGCAGCGCGCTGCTGACCGCTCAGCTGTCAGTCAATCTGTGCTTTAGATCGACACTCACAAAGTTTCACATTAAATGATAAGATATTTGTCCAAAAACAAAAGGCTAAATACTGAATACAACTCATATAGGACTGCAAGACATAAGTTGAATCTGTTTGGAAGGAAACTTATTCCCGTGGAAGAGAAGGACGTTGGTAATAAAAACTGGAGGCAGACGGTGAGACTGTTTCATCTGTTTTCAGACGAAACAACAGGGTCGGGGTACCCGCGGGTGAAACTTCTAATATTTGATGTAACGGGTGTAATAATATTAACGTGTTATATGCGTTGTAGATCCAGGTCGGGACTCAATATGCGAGAGTAAACTGCGGGTCTAACATCCAAGAACAGAATTCGACTCGATTCCGATAGGTAACAGATTTTAAATGTCCCCGTGCTTATTTGTGTTTAAGATCTGTCTGCGAAGGGCATAAAGGTTTCTATAACTGCGCGATTTGCGGTGTGACCGGGTCGGGGTCTTTATGTCAGACAGGCCGGGTGTGGAATAAAATTGCTGCCTGCTGATGTCGGATAAATGTTCTGTCAATCACAGCGGTGCGGATTATCAAACAGGACTGTGCGTGACTTTGCAACAGCAAACCCGAGCACGAACTTGCACACTACATTAAAACTACAATGAAAGATCCCTATGAAGCTATAAAACTTACGTATTTTTAAGAAAATACAGTTTAGATCAAACATAGAAAAGCAATATGCTATAAATATAAGGAAAAGTAAATGACAGCATGAAAATGATAAAAAATACATGTTAGTTTACTGTAGCCTATTTTCTACATTAAAAAAAAATAATGTAAATTTATAATCATCATGGGCGCCCCCTGCCGCCACAGCTGGAAAAAATCCTAGAGGAAACACTGGAGCTGATGTATTTACTAGCTGACCTCATAATTTTGTCTCAAGAGTTCACAAAACAATAAAAGTTTCTTGGTTATAAAAAGCTTTTAATTTTATTTACTTTTTGTAATTGCACAGTAAGTGTAAAGGTTCTCCTTCAATTAAAATCAACTAGTTGGTGATTTATATTCCCTTTGTCCTTTTTGAGCTTTACTAGAATCACCCACTTCACCCCACTGTAAAAAAGTAACTTTTACTCTGAGTAAAGTAAAAATGACTTACTTTTTACTTTTACTCGAGTAAATTCTTGGACCAGTAACGTTACTTTTACTTAAGTACAACATTTTATTACTCTTTCCACCTCTGCAATATATAATGTATTATATGCACATTAAAAGTGACTTTGTCGCTCTCGTCTCTTTCAAAAGAGGCATTTCGTAATCTGGTTGTCATAAACAAAAGTGTACCGTCCACTCAAACTGACGAGAGATGTTTGACGTGAACATCACTGCTTTGTTCTCATTGGTAGTCGCTCCCGAAAGTTGCTCATAATTTGCATAAAGTTAAACATTTCTCAATTTTGTCACGCAACTGGACATGCTCAACCCAGTTACCAACGGCCACTGTTGCTTGTGTCGCTGGAAGTCGGCAAGCTTCCATTGAAATCAATGAGATTGCGTCGCTCTGCTACTTCTAGTCTGAATGCAGCTTTATACGTCACAACGTCAAGCAATAGTTGGGTTACTTAGCAACAGCAGACTCTCTGGAATGGCCAAATATGTTGAAAAGAAGTTTGTAAGTGGCACGGTCACGTTTTCCTCGTGGTTTTATACGTGAAATGTGAAGCAAATGTGAATTAAATGAGCATATGTGCTTGACCATTTCAATGGGTGCTCGAGCCTAGCGCTGGAGCACCCACGGGATCAGCGCCTATGTGCGCGTTTATTGTAGCACTTCCATCCGTAAAACAACACACGGTTCAAGTGAGGAACCTTATTGGGGTTATTATGTTTTCAGCCAAGGTAAAAACACGTTCTGATGGAGTACTGGTAGCGCAGATTGACTTTTCATAGTTTGTGACGTGCACAGAACCGCGGGTCAGACTTCACCACCGCGATGGCCCTTATGACAACTGTCACAGCACTACACCAAATCTATATTTCAGTGCAAGTTGAATCCTGTGCATAACTGTATGTGTGACAAATAAGCTAATTTAATTAAGTGATTTTCCAAATAAAGATTTTAGGTAAATTGCTCAGAGGAGAAAGCTGGATGGAGGGAGTGACTGGTGTGAGAGTGTCTTTTGGCAGGGTCTCCAGCCTCTGTCAAGTATTATTGAATACTGTGGAATGCTGGCATACGTTTTCTGCAGCACTGCAGTCCAATAAAAGGAGCCAAGCAGCGCACCCCCACCCCCCTCAGCGCTGCATGATTCATGCTATGCCTCCAGTTCCCGAGCACTCACCGCCGGCCGTCCATTTTTCTCTGACCCTCTGAGCTCTTCCAGTCATGTCCCCACTGGGAATCTGAATCCGCTCCTAACAGGAAATTGGGCAACAGATTGTCCCTTCCTGCCGAGTATAGCAAACATGCATTGAGATGCACCGTTTCCCCTACATCTGTGATGTGCCCTTAGGAAAAGAAGACCACTGCCGAAGACGAACCAACAAATTATCGAAAACACTTTAACTGAAGTGTTGAGTTAATTGTATCATAAAACACATACAAAAAGTTCAGTGTGACAGCAAGGCTGAATATTATGGAGAGGGCTTTTCCTGATCACAGAAGTGAAACTTTTAAAAGATAAACTTTTAAGACTCCACAATGGCTACTTCTAGCCCAAGAGCATAAACAGATAAATCTGTTTGCCATACCAAACTAAATGTGAACTGATGCAACTTGTAGTTTAATTAAATGCAGGTTTATTTAACCCACTCGCACTAATAAAGTTACATAGCTGGATATGCACACGTTTTAATGAAAGCCAGTTGGTGTAAAGTACCACTTTCCAACTACATAGTCAGCTTAAAGTGTGACCAACTACCATAGAAACACACAAAAAAACAAAACCCACCGAAAATGTACTTGTTAGCAGATGGCACTTAAAGTGCAGCCAAAGGAAACTGCGGTATACCTGATGCAGCAGCACATTCCTAGCCATTTGAATGCAAATTTTGCACAAATACACAGGCACGTATTTCCTAAAACGATTTAGTTTTCTGTCTTCACGCTTAAAATTTCAAACTTACGCATTTACTGCAGTAAACGTGGCAAATGGACTGATACGATAAAACGGGGGCGTTGTATTGCATTATCCAGCTAAAGCAAATGGGTCCCCTTCCGCACAAATGCAACACATTATCACCTCTATTAAGGTGTGATTGCACCACTAAGGTGACACTGGCTATTTATAATGCATAAGAAAGCCATCACATTTGAATAACAAAGCAGAATTAAGGTAACAGTTAGAACAAGACCGACAGTAAACACAAAGATAGCAGTTTGTATCATTTAAGAGCATGACATTACACAATAGCAAAATACACTAATAAACAGGTTACACATAGCATGCAAAAGCACATAAAACAGTTTCTAAGTGCTGAATAGCAAGCTGAAGTTTAGCGCAGCGTTAGCAGGCTAACGTTAACTTTCAGCTAAGCTAGCTGGCACAGCACTGCGGTTCAATGGAAGAAAACAACAAGAAAAAGTATTTTGCAAACCTGGCTGGCTTTATAAAACTGCTTCTTCAAGCCCGCCACGGACATCTTCAAAGCGTAATCCCCTTTTCTCGGCGATAAAACGACTTATAAATTAGATTGTATACAGACACAAGTGTGTGACAAAAAGTCAACGGTCGCTGAGTGAAACATAAAACTCAAGTCCTCAGACAAACGACACCCTCCCAGTCCACAAAAAATATTCCAGCTGGCAATTGGAAAACGTTTAATCACCAATAATATCACTGGTTCTCTTAAGAATTGTGACTTTCTCTTAAATGTGACTTTTATACGCTGTAATTACACCGCATTTGTAAGTCTTGAGAAACTAGCGGTTTCCTGCGCAACGCAAGCACATTCCTTGTGTGAGTGTAGAAGGGGCTGGAAAAGGGATAGGGACAGAGGCGCCCACTACAGGTCAGGAAATGCATTGCACATAAAAAGCAAGTGCTTTAATAGGCCAGATGATGGCGGCAAACTACTACAATTCTACTACAGTTTCTAACTAAACTAGTTCAAGTAGTAGTTTTCTAACCAGTTAGTTAATAAAAACAATACCATCATGGAAAATACTGTAGTATACAGTATTTAGTAAAGCAAATGGTAGTGTTCAGCATTATTTTATAATATGTATTACCCTGATTTAAAGGGATAGTTCACTTTAAAATGAAAATTCTGTCATCATTTACTCATCCTCATGCTGTTCTAAACCTGTATGAATTTCTTTTTTTCTGATGAACACAGCAGTAAGTGACCATTGGCTTCCATGGTAGGATAAACATATTTTGGAAGTATTTTGTTAAATGATGAAGAATATAATTTAATAAATGATGGTAAGCACACAGTTGACGGTACCCATTAAATTCCATTATATTTTTTATTCCTACTATATAAGTCTATGGTCACTTACTGCTGTGTGTTTACCATCATTTCTCAAAATATCTTCTTTTGTGTTCATCAGAAAAAAGAAATTCATACAGGTTTAGAACAACATGAGGATGAGTAAATGATGACAGAATTTTTATTTTAAAGTGAACTATCCCTTTAATGTGTACTTTATATTAACTATAGTGAATTGGTAAACTTTATTAAATACTATAGTATACTTTAATATTAATCATGATAGGATTAAAAAACACTAGTCTCTAAGAATTTTACTAGTAAATGCAAAAGTATAGGCCTAGCCTAATATACAGTATTGTGGGTTTCACAAAAATTTATTATGGTACTAAATTGTAATTATAGTTTAACAACAATAGTACATTTTAATATCTATCATTGTAGGATTTAAAAATACTATAGTCCCTAGGAATTATACTACATTTTACTATGGTAAATGCAAAAGTATACCACTGTATTTTAGTGTGGGGTTCACACTATCGAAACACTATGTATTATGTTCCTTTAGTAAATTGTAATAGTGAATTGATAAACTTTAGTAATAACTGCAGTATACCCTAATAATGGTACAGTTTAAAAACACTGTAGTATCTAGGGATTCTACTACAGATTAGTAAATGTTTAAGTATACTACAGTATTGTTTAGTGTGGATTTCAGATTTTTTTATTATTATTATGGTATTATTTATGACTGCTGTTGTTAGTTAGTTTCCCAATATACACACCGTCTTACAATGTAGTTAGGAAATAACCAATAAATGGTTTAATGGATAATGTAATTGCACGTTTACATTAAAGGTCATCTTATAATTAAATGTATACATAATTATTCAAATTTTTCAAAATTATAAAGTTTCTTTATTAACCACAAATCACTCGATATAAAGTAAAAAGACCTTTATTACATTCTGGAATTCATGGGTTTAATCCTCATTGTACAACAAGAACTCTTTAATGTGCTTGTTTTAAGTTCTGTATCTATAATATATCATAAATTATTCCTTAAAATCTATAACATGACTTAAACACCGTAAAACAATAAAGTTAAAACTGAAAATAACCACAGATGGGTCATGGCAAACAAGAGGACTCTTAAGGGATTTTCTTTTTAAAAATGCTCTTTAAAAAAATAGGATTTGAATTCTTCACGACAAAGGATGACACTAAATGGGTGAAAAATATATATTACAGAAAAGGACTAAAAAAAACAGATCACAAAAACTAAATAAAAAACAACACTAGAATTGAATTAAATTCATCCTTACATTTATCTCCATGCCTTTTAAAATATATACTTTGATCCTATTCTGTTTTTAACTTAAAAAGTCCTTTAAAGCACAAATAAAAGACAGGGGTAAAAGTCTTTGATACTTCTGCGATAAACATTCACAAGAAAAGTTACCATACACAGTGATCAAGGTTTAAGGTCCTCTATTTGGTGCAAGGTGTCTTGCTAGGCTAACTGAAGAAGACATTGCAGGACAGAGAACCCAGCTATCTCCCTGAGTGACTGAGTGTAGATAAAAACGCATACTTCTTTTAGAGCTGCGCTCAAGAACGAGATGATGATCACTTGAGACTTGCGAATTACACTCCACAAAATACAACATCTAAAACTTTAAATGTTTTTTTACAAAGTATTTTCACTTTGCTACAATCTTTCTCTGCCTTCACACGTCCAATTTAGTCAGTTAATACTAGACAAGTATAAAAAAATAAAAAGAAATCTGAGTGTTTACTCAACTTAGCAACTTTGACAGGGTGTTAAATGATCTAAGCTGGAGTGCTTGTGAAACCCAAGGTGACGAATCCTTGGTTTGTAAAGGCCCTCAATACTAAAAATAGAAAGACTGACTATTGCACCGGCAAACATTATGATACTGTATTAAGCACCCAGAAAAGTGTATTACACAACTGTAAAAAACCTTACAAGGAAATATACAATTTGGACAAGCGGCACTGTTCCAGCAGTGCTAAAACTAAACATCAGATGAACTTTAAAGTGTAACTGTCAGGAAGGTTGATAATTATCAATCATTCAAAACGACATTCGTTCATACCCTGTAATCTGACACAGCTACAGAATTTTTTCATTTGCTGTTTTGGCCACTAGGGGGGGGGGGGGTTTAAAAAAACCCTCCACTGAGCCTTGCCTGGTTTTCCTGTTTCTAGGTCACTCCTAAATCTCTTCTCAGCTTTAGGACTTTTTAGGAAAAATAGACATTAAAAATCACGCCATTAATAGATAAATTTTTCCTTAACTTTGAATTGCAAGTTTTAAAACTCTAGTTTCCCTAACTCAGGGGGGTAGCGGATGGCTCTGTCAACCAATAGTTGTGCTATATTTGAACACAAAAAGGTTAGGGGTGGTGGGATAAAACGCAGAGCAAAACAACACTGATCCCCACATCAGACTCGATGCATGAGGTATAGTCTGTGAATCTACTTATCTACTTATGATGACATCTGGGCCTGATTTCCGTGGTGCCCTAGAGACCGACAGTAAGTTCAGGTCGTCTCTAAAAACACACTGGAAAACAACATCCAACATCCTCCCATCCGTTTCCTTCTCTGAACTTTGCAGTCTCTCAAGGCCCTGCTCCCAAATCGGCTGTGAAAATGGTTTCATTCGGGAGCCGTGATGTCAAAAACTTTCTTTCATAGTGCCATTGTCTTTCAGCCATCTAATGTAGGGTAACAGCAAAGTCCCGGCCATGTAAGGTGGTTTCAAAGAAAGCGTTTTATTAGGGTTTTGTGATGTATCAGGATTTTAAGTGCTGTTCATTTGCATCTAAATATAAACTTTCAAAATCAGCAAGTCCATTCATCCCAGAATTCCACTCCAATAGTTGGGAAGTCTCTGAGAACATTCACACAAAGGTGCAACTTTCTATCTTTTTAGTCCCCTGTCTCTCTCTTTCTCTACATATATATCTCACTCTGTTTATAAATATATTTATTTTCAAACATCCAATATTCTACACACATGTGGTTTCTGTTCAAATCAAACAAGGATATTAAAATAGTATCTAACATCTTTATCGAAGTGGCATTTGCATGGGAAAGGGAAGCAGGGATGAGGTTTTCGTTAGTTTAATTGCATTGTCTCAATTTTTATGAGCTCGAAATAGGCATGTGCATGCGTGTTTGTACAATGTCTGCTTTGTATGTTAGTGTCTAAAAACGTGGATGCTCATGTGGCATTTATGACCTCAGGAGTGCTTGCGTTTGGTCCCTTAAAACAGTTTTGCCTTGGATTCAAAACTGTTGCCTCAAGAGCTGTGTACATACGGGCCAGGAATAATACATAATACATTCTGTCCTAACCCTGAGCCACATGTCAGATGGGTTACATTCAGGTAAATGCTCTTGCTAAAGGTACAGAAATAATTATGAAGGAAAAATATCCCTCAATCCACATTTCAAGCACCTAATTTTTATGGAGTACCCTTTCTGGAGTTACGCCATTCTGAGGGAGGTTATAGATGGAGTTTTAAAGTGTAATGTGCAGGATTGTCAGTGTGTTGCTGGTTTCTTTCAAACACTTATCCATCTGCCTCCTATATCCTTCCTCTGTAATTCCTAATCTCTCTCTACCTTTCTCTCTCTCTCTCTCATCAGCACCAGTATAGCACTTCAATGAATGTTAGCCCTCAGTGGAGTCTGGGAAGGTGATCTCGCTGCAGAAAACCTCTCTGTAGAGAGCAGGAAAATTGTAGGCTGTTTCTGGGTGAAGGAGGCGGAAAAACTCCAACTTGTCAATATGAAGGTTGCAAATAGACTTCATCATGGGTAACTTGGACACCATCTGTGAAGCCAAAAGAAAGAAAATACAGTTAAGGTGTTTGCATATACCAGATCTATTTGCATTTAATCATTGGATGAATTTGTTACCTTTGTCAGTTTCTCCTCAGGAGCACCGCCTTTATTAAGACAGTGTTGCAATGCAACATAGACCTTCTCCTGAAGCTTCCGTACCTTCTGGCTATCTGTCAACCAAGGCCGATCTGTGAAATAAAAAAGAAGGTTATTTTCTACATTGATAAGCTCTTTATTTTCTTTCATTGGTCAGTGAATATGTTACCTCATTGTTCGGGTATGTATGTATTGGCGGTAGTGTAGGAGTTAAAGAATTTTTTTATTAATGTTACACTACCTGGAGACAAAAGTACAGTGGCAGAAAACAGTGCCATCTCCTCTTCAGACAGCTGTAGCCGACTCAGGGTTTTAGCCATTTCAAAGACAGCACTCACCATATCATCACAACCTACAGATGAGGAATGAAACAGTAAATACATAAAAGTACATATGTTTATAACCTAATGCTAATGTTAAACACACGTTAAAGGGACAATCCGATCTCCAGGTCTGGCGCTAGCACTTTTAGCATAGCTTAGCATAATCTATTGAATCTGATTAGACCATTAGCATCACGCTAAAAACTAACCAAAGAGTTTCGATATTTTCCTATTTAAAATTTGACTCTTCTGTAGTAACATCGTGTACTAAGACAGACGGAAAATTAAAAGTTGCCATTTTCTAGGCAGATATGGCTAGGAACTATACTCTCATTCCGGCAAATAATCAAGGACTTTGCTGATGTAACATGGCTGCAGCAGGCGTAATGATATTACGCACTGCCCGAAAATAGTCCCCTTGGTTTCTTTCAATAGCAGGGGACTATTTTCGGGCACTGCGTAATGCCACAACTATGCCTGCTGCCGCCATGTTACAGCAGCAAAGTCCTTGATTATTACACCAGTTTGAGAGTATAGTTCCTAGCCATATCTGCCTAGAAAATCATAACTTTAAATTTTCTGTCGGTCTTAGTACACGATGTAACTACAGAAGAGTCAAATTTTAAAGAGGAAAAATATCGAAACTCTTTGGTTAGTTTTTAGCGTGATGCTAATGGTCTAATCAGATTCAATAGATTATGCTAAGCTATGCTAAAAGTGCTAGCACCAGACCTGGAGATCAGCTGAATGGATTCCAAAACGTTAAAAATCAAATGTTTAACTCTAGGGGAGCTGGAAAATGAGCATATTTTCAAAAAAGTGGAATGTCCCTTTAATGCCTAGTAATGATACTGGATAATGCACACACACGCACACACGCACGCACGCACGCACGCACGCACACACACACGCACACACACACACACACAACATAGCCGTGATATCTGTTGTATTGTGTCTATATTCTGTCGAGAAGCTTTCAAGAAAGTCTTTCATTGTACTTGTACATGATACTTACAACAATACTTAGGACAGTACATATAAAAGTACAATAAAATAACAATAAAGGACTCAAAATTACATTGTAATTCACCTCACAAAGCAGGTAAACCTGCAAACACGCTCTTTGTAATGGTGTAAATCACATGAACGGTCTGCTGGAAAGACTCACCAAGTGCTTTGAAGAGCTGAGGGCTTGCATACTTTCCATCAAACAACAGCGTGTTGTTGATGGGATTGTAGACCCGACACGTTCGGATCAATAGCACGTCCAAGCAGCCTGGAGGATCAACACCATAGAGAAGATGGAAAGGAGGGAAAAGCAGGAGAAGTAAGGGAGGCAGAGTGGAGAAATTTGCAGAAACGAATGCACACCCATGCACGAAAACAAAAAAAATTGGGATTCCACAAATTGTGGATTCATGAAAACAGACATAATAATTGTTACCAGCAAATGAATGGTGATGTCATCACCAAGGATGAAGAGAGACAAAAGTGTTTTTTTGTTTTCATTCAAATATCAAATTGGGTAAAAGGCACATAACACAATGCACAAAAGGATGACACACAGGAAAAGAGAGAGAGAGTGAGAAAGAAACAAGAAAAGAGTCATTGTTAGACCACAGACGATAATGAATACTGTATATACTGTACAGTTCAAACTCAAATGACAACTATAAAGACTTTAATTAAATTGCTGAAAAATAACTGCATAGAGAAAAATGTAGAAATATATGGCCAAATAAAACCAGGCACATAATGTAAGAGTATTTACTGAAAGTATTGACGGATTACAGTAATGTCTCATTTGGTTGTGCTGTTGTACAGATTTAGGGCTGACCTGCTTTGAGAAGGATAATCTGGTCATTCTGACACAGGTCCATGAACCCAGTGATACGCTTGGCAAACTCGACCACGTACTGGATGGCATTGGTGACGTGCATGGCACACTCTTGCCACAGTATTTCAGTGGACTTGGAAAAAAAATTTAAACATAGGTTAGACACTTTTAATAAGAATAATAATCAAAATTGAGACAAATTGGTATCTTTAATAAAGCTATGAGAAAATTATAACCTTAACTTTTGTATTCTGCGTGATTCATTCAATTGGAATGTTAGGATGGGTAATTACTAGATCACAATGTTCCGATTACGCAGTTACACCTAGTTTTAAGGTAACAGAAAGTATGACGCATCTCACAGACAGATACCTTGTTTTGATGGGCGCGTATCTCCTCAGGCGTATAGAGGGTCCAAGCTAATCGCTTTAGTTCCTCTGGGCTGTACTGACTCGTTTCAATGTGGGATTTCACCACGTTCTGTGTGATGCGTTCTGCAGAAACATACAATTGTAAAATACCACCCTAACATCCAGACCTGAAGTTGGCGAAAAACTCAGAAAGTGGGATTTTTAAACTAACCAATTTCCAGCAAAGAACAGACTTCTGGTGGATTAAGCATCGAGCGAGAGAAAAGTCCTGACTCATACTCGTGTTTGATGTGCGGTGCGTCTGTAAACTCCTGTCTGTTTTGCTCAGGGGAACTCTGGGAAGATGAAGTGCTTCCTCCGCTGCTCCCCAACAGCTCCAGGCTGCAGCAATCGCCAGCTCCTTCTGGCGTGAGCGGCAGATCGAACAGCAGCCCGTCGGGTAGCATGGTAATGTCATCCAAGTCGCTAAGGGTAGTGCTGGAGCCCCTACTGTAGGTACGCGCGTGGCAGCTGCCATTGTCACCGGATTCTTCACCAGTGTTTCCGGGTCCAGTGCCGCCCAGGCCTCCAGCTCGCTCTTGGGACTGCTGGTGCTTTTGAACCTCTGCATAGAGGCTGTCACGCTGCTTTTTGGACATGCGGCCAAACTTCACAGCTGCAGAAAAAACAATGTTAGATTTTTCATATAAGCTGACACATTTACTAATTAGGCAAGACCTTTTTATCCAAAGCAATTTACAGTGTATTCAAGATATACAGTTTGATCTCTATGTGTGTGTCTTTTATGGGACATTTGCACTGTTAATGCAAGTTAAGCTAGTAACCACTAGGAACATAGATAACTCACAAAACGAGACCAGACAACATTATGCAACATTATGATTGTAATTTCATGCCACATTTTTTTCTTTATGCATATGCCAGTGGGCATTAAATGCAAGCAAAGGAAACTCGAACATCTGGATGAGGAAGTTTGCCCGAGTAAGAGTAGACTCACCATCGCGACTCATGCCCAGCGCAAGACATTTCTGCAGGCGGCAGTGCTGGCAGCGGTTGCGATTGGTTCGGTCAATAAGGCAGTTCCTCTGCCTCGAGCAGGAGTATATTGCATTGTTCTGCTGACTTCGACGAAAGAAGCCCTGGAAAAATACAGAAAATAAGCTTCATAACTATAATTGGACCTAATCTGGGTTCTTAAATTAAATATCATACAGGGATTTCTTTTATCATAAAGGGATACCTTTTAAATAAATCCCAAAGTTTTAAAAGTCTTAAAAGTATCAAACAAAGAAATTATGGATGTGACTTTGTCCCCTAAATTTTGTCCCCAGTGCAACTTTTATTCCTTTATTTCAACTAATTTAAAAAAAAATCTTAATTTGGTAACACTTTACAATAAGGTTCATTAGTTAACATTAGTTAACTACATTAGTTAACATGAACTAATAATGAACTGCACTTATACAGCATTTATTAATTTCAGCCATTAAAATCTTGTAACATAATATGACCAAACAATGGACAGCTTTATTTCTATTGACTAACATTAACAAAAATTAATAAATACTGTAAAAAATATATTGCTCATGGTTCGTTCATGTTAGTTAAACGGGTCATATCACAAGACTTTTTGTAAGATGTAAAATAAATCTTTAGTGTCCCCAGAGTACACATGTGAAGTTTTAGCTCAAAATACCATATAGATAATTTATTATATCATGTTAATTGACACTTTGTTGGTGTGAGCAAAAATGTGCCGTTTTGGGTGTGTCCTTTAAAATGCAAATGAGCTGATGAAATTCAAACACTGATTGCAATGATGGTGGTTTGTTGCAATTGAAACTCAATTGTGCTGTGAATTATTTTTTCTCTCTCTTTCTCTCTGGACTAAATGACTGTGCCGTGGTTGGATAGTGCAGATTAAGGGGCGGTGTTTTTATAAGATCTCCTTATGACATCATAAGGAGAGCCAAATTTTAATGACCTATTTTTTCACATGCTTGCAGAGAATGGTTAAACAAAACAAAGTTACTGGGTTGATCTTTTTCACAATTTTCTAAGTTGATAGAAGCACTGGGGACCCAATTATAGCACTTAAACATAGAAAAAGTCAGATTTTCATGCCATGGCCCCTTTAATACATTATCTAATGTTAAACAATGAACCTTATTGTAAAGTGTTTCCCTAAATTTTTTTAATTAACAGAATAAATGTTTAATCCAGTCAATCATGTCAAATTCATGACAGTTCATGATAACTTTATACTCAAGTTCTGTGGTTAAACATGAATGAGCTTTAATGCACTACAGCTGGGGTTTTTTAACATTTTTGTCAGGCGAACCCCCTTGACCTAAATTATTTACTTTAAGTACCCCCTAAACATTTCAATAATCTAATAGCATATTTGCATGTTACCTTTAAAACATTTATTTTACATCCGTTCAATTTTTTTATCAGTAGTTTTTTAATATTGTTTTTATTACCCATTACTGGACCTTTATCTGGTCCTTTCATTAGGACAAAAAACGTATCTGTCCATTTGCAGTTCTAAGGGTTTTATTTTTTTTTAAATATTTAAAAATTATTTATTTATATTTTATGATTTAACCATTTAATAATCATTTTTCATCAACCCATGACCCCCCCTGCAATTCCCATATGAACCACCAGGGGTTTGTGGACCCCAGTTTGGGAAACCCCTCACTACAGAAACACTTTGCTCAGCTCTGGTACTGCAGAGACTTCAGTATACAATACAGTCGCCCACTGACCAATCAGATAAAGGGGTTGTATTGCATACTGAATCTGAGTCTGAATACATCATCAGGGTGTAGCTACAGTATGCTTGAATTGTCTTGTACAGTAACTCTTTTCACGCAGCTATTTTAAGAAAAAGAAACTTTTAATAAAGGCAAAGAAAAAGGAACCAACTGTAAAGTGTGATCTACCTGTGTTAAGCAGAGGGGTCATATGGTTGAACCCCAAAAGTTCAAATTTTAAAGGGCAAAGTGAGAACGTTGTGCTCACGTACCTTGCAACCCTCACAAGTGATCACTCCATAATGGATGCCTGATGACTTGTCTCCACAAATCTTGCATGGGATTACCTCAATTTGAGCTAAGAAAGAAAACAAGGGGTAAAACATTAGCTTAGACAATTCTGGCTTAGCAAGCACAGGCGGCTATCAATTATCTACATTATAGTACAGTGAACCATGTCCTTTGTTTCACCTGTTGATCTTTGATTGTTCAGTAAAATGTAGAAATACAGGCCAGTGCAAAGGCCTACATGAAAGTGGAAACATTAACAGTGTCATATTTTTTCAATACTACCCACACACAGATAACTCATGATGATGAGACAACTCAAGACTTTGACCTATCCAAGAGGATGACATAATAGCACAAAGCTTTTTAAACAAAGCTTGCTGGCTTGGCAGACTTGCATTCGAATTAAGCGGATTGTGATACGCTGTATTCGAATGATAAACAGCCGCAGGTTCACGAACTGTGTCTTTGTCGTGTCAAAACAGGAAATGAAGAAAATCAGTGCCTCGAAACAAAACAAAACTGTGCACGTATTGTATACTTTAAACAGTGCACAGGTAAGTCGGCGGCTCTTTTTATGTTGTGCTTCCCTAAATAGCAGGTTAATCACATTGAATGCAGGTGGGCACAAAGTTATAAAGTTTCATTGACTCTGTTACACATGAGTCAAATGTAACAAGAAATAGGAAGTCTCCAAATCTGGTTCCTAATATTATATATTTTCAGGTAATCAGGATGTGTGACCCTGTCCTCTCTCATCCACGTTGTAAAAAGGTTATGTGCATTGACGCAATATCTTAGATAACGGCCTTTGTGATGTTACAAAGAGAACCGGCTGTTCAGAGATAATGGCACACAGAATCACACCTCAAAGCAGATGTGTGCATCACACATGAGCAAGGAAGGTCAGACGAAGAACAAGATGTGTCTCCTTTAGTGTAGTTATAAACACAAGCTCACTACTTACTTGTAAGCTTCAAAAGAATAAGAAATTAGAAGTTTTTCCATTATACGAAATGTCCTGCAAAATGAACGGTGCACTAAATGGAACATATTCAGCCTCTCTCTTTCTTTCCTTCTACCCAATTCTGACCCCCCCACACCCTTTCTCTGTTATATAACTGCTGTCTGGCTACATTCCACGAACACACTCATTCAGAGGAGATCACCCTAGCAACGCAGTGACGAGCATCGATTCATCCCACCCCTCCCGCGTTCTCATTGGCTCGTGACAGCACAGGTCTAATGCTAACTGGACAACTCGCATGTCACTCACCTCAAGCTATGGGACTGAGCTGTTCTACTGACACACTTTTCTAGCAGGCCGAAAGAGGCGCTTGTGTGGTAGCTTCGCATGGGCTGTAATCTGATTAAATACTTTTCTTTTTCTTCATCTTGGCATGCTTAAGGTAGCACCACAAAACCAAACAGTGCCATCTTAGACAAGTTTAAAGCAATCGTGATTAACCCTTTGCCGGAGACACAGCTCATTCGTATATGTTTTATGTTCTGGCAAAGGCCAAGGCCAAGTACATGACCTGGGCAATATCTACAGTGGGTTTCAAAGGATCACTGTAACTTACACTTGCCCTTAACATGTGGCAGCTTGACAAGAATTTGAGCGCAGTCCCAGCTGCCTCAAAGTACTCACATCAAACTATTTTTAAATCTACGGCTCCTGTGCATGGTGGCTGGAGGTTATATACTGTCAGGCCTTGACTTGGCCATCCAGTTTTACCAAGTTATGTGCCAGATATGTATATGCAAATTCATGATACAAAACAAAAGGAATTTTGCTGCTTACATAATAGGAATATCACAACTATATGGCACTGACTACTAGCAATCAGTAAAGGCAAAAGATCACAGGTTATGTTTTCGTAAAAATCAGTAAATGAAAAATGGGAAAAAATGTATTGTTATTGTTGCATACATGATTATGACCAAATCTATATGACAACAGAGTCAACCACCTGTTATGCTAACAGCCATTTCCGTCCCATAACATATTATGAGAATTCCCCTTAAAACAGCTCCATCAAAAGCATACATTTCAAACAGCTCTTGATTGATTAAGCCAAGGCTAAATGCAGAAAACTAATTAAGAGGAGATTTATTAGAGTGCTATGTTTATCAGGCAGGCTAGTGTAAGTAATCTACCTCTCCTTATCTTCTTCCTTGGGCCACTCTATGCCAGAAAACTCAGTGTCAGTCCATCAAACACCAGTCAGCAGTTTCACTGTGTAATGCTGGGAAAACCCCATCACCAAGGCAAAGACTTTGCCCTCTTATCGCACCTAAACAAGCAACTTTGTCCGGCAATGTCCAAAGACCCTGTTTGCCATGCACTTTGTATTTGCATAACTAGCTAATCCGAACTGCATGGTTTTGGTGTGAGCAATTCATGTTAGGACAAATAGCTCACAATTTAGAAAACCTCTCTGAGTCCTTAACAAGAAATCTGCTTAAAAATGAGCTTAGTCTCACAGTTTTGTGGTCAGCTGTAATGATTTTTCCTCTCCTACAACAAGTAAAGCGAGATGGTGCAATGACACCAGGAGGCTCTCTTTAAATATGCACAGAGGGATTGAGTAATTCTTTGGTATAAGTAACAACATCAAGTTGAAAAACATGGTGAGCTGATAGGGAGTGTAAGGTGGCTCTTGATGGGCATTAATTATCTTGATAAAGCTTGATTGAGCAATAGTAGGAGTCAGCGCAAAATACAAATAAGCAGAAATTTTTCACATATTCAACCTAAAACATAAAATAATTCTGTTTGAAAGAATATATTAGATGAATTTTAATCGATTAATATTTTTTTTTTATTATTAAAAGGCGCTAATTAAAATAATAGTTAAATGACTGTGTCATTAACACATAAGATCCATTCATCGAAAATTCATTTACAAAATGATCACAACAACAGTCCGTATAGAATATAGTTATTTTAAAATGTGTCCCTTTTATATGGCTGACAAAATGACTAAAATCTTCAAGTTTCAATAGTTTAAGAGGCTGGGCACATTCTCTCACAGTCTGTGCTTAAGTTTAAATGAATGGAAACATGGCCAGGTTTCAAAGTGCCAGTGCTTTAAGCCGCTCAGCATTCATTTATAGATGGCTCATTGCTTAAGTCTTCAAAGCCATCAGAGCTATAGAGCCAAAGGAAAAGGTTTGTCAATGTGCACATTTAATAGCATTTTTGCTCTTGGGGTCTACTTTATCACAATCTGTCAATTAAAGAATAAAACTTTATAAAAAAATAGGATGTGTCAAATACAACAATTACTTTATTGCTATGGGAAATATATGCTCTTGGCACAATAAACCTGATTTTGACATTTAGAAGGATTCTTATTTAGCCGTCAGTAATTGAACCATTAAGAATTTCAATAATGAAACTTACATAAGGACTTTTGCAACAGAATAAAAGACAAAAATAAAAAGTTTAACAACTAATTGCAAAAATAATGTTACATTAAATAATAAACATATAGTGCTATACAAGCCATATAACTCAAATTTTAATGTAGCCTACATTTTAATAAACCCTATTATTATATCATATTGTGATTTTTTTACGACGTCTCACAGACTGGATTGTTGTTACGATGTTGTTAAGATGTTATTACGCATTCGCACCAAAGCAGGCGTTGTTTCCTTCAAATCAGGTTCAACATTGGCGGCAATGTTTTGGGAATGCCGAGATTCAGAGTAAAAGTTATAATCCTTAAGCTAAAATAGCTGAAAACGATAAACTTATATTAAAATTCAATTCAGTATTGATCATTCAGAACTGTTATATGCTATGTAATTCTCAATGACAGAAATAGGTCAGTGGAGCAAATAGACTCACACACACACCGGCAGCCACGCGGTTGAAAAAACAACCACAAACACACGAGATACAGTACAACCCCTCTCTCCTTCCCCTCAACTACTCCTATTGACATTCAGACGGGCTCCCCTGAATCTACTGATGAACCTTGACAATAAATGTCACGCAATGACACTTAAAAATTCACCGGAGCTCAAGTTCAACATGGCGCTTCAGAGCTTATCCCTATACGTGCCCAAAGAATACCACATTCAAAACAATTTTGCACACGGCTATATGAGTTTTTGAACAAAGCAAAGTTTACCAGACAATTCAGACTATGGCAATTCTGCCTTTTAAGCATGTTTGTCACTTTGCGTTATTCTTACATAATCTCGCTTAGCGGCGTTTAACATTAATTACTGCGAGACATTTCCTACAAGCTGCGCTCTCCGGTTCTCGTCCACGCTTGCAAGGGAAAACATAAAGCAAAACAAAACATACGAAGTTTGTAATTTTCGTTTTTTAAGTATTCTGTGCTTGTTTATCTATTGAAAGGACACCAAAGGACGACATATGTTACAAATCACCAACGTTTGCAGATCATCTAAATTACATTTCGGGCTGATTTACTTTGGCAATGAGTTTGAGCAATAAAATATCTAAGCGAATATAACAACAAGTACCGCTGTCAAAATTTGGTTGCAGTCATGAGACAATATTAATTTCGTTTGTAATTATTACATATTTTTTTCCCCATAACTTACCTCTCATTTTGATGTTATATTATCTGCGATAAATAATGCAACTCCGGCGCATTTGATCTCCAAAAGTAAAAATCTGGTAGAAACTGGTAAAACTCCACAAAGGAGTGCTTGCATGAAAATAAAAGGACTAAAACTCATAAGTTATTGTGCTGTCAGACTCGTCTTCCTAAAACAAGCAACGTCCGGTTGTTTAGAATAAATTCCGCCAAATCCTAGTCTTCATTTTTTTTTGCCCAATTGCAAGCGCGCAATGTAAGCTATGCAAACAAAATGACGCGCTCCCCAGTTTCCCTCTCTCCGGGTCGGCGGTGCTCTGTAGTCTAACCTACTTTCGGCGCGTGGACTCTCACATGATCTCGCACCACTGGCTGCTGCGCGTGCACGAGCACCGGGCCACGAGCTTTTTTAAAGGAGGATCCATGCGCCAGAACGCGAGCGCGCGTGGGAAAGTGTGGCAGTGTGTCACCACAACAGTATCGTGGGAATCTCTCGCGGTTTCTGAGGCAGCAATTGTTTGCCATTACACCGCAGCGGCTTTTGGAAAAAAACAGTTTCTTTCTTTTTTTCCTCATAGTCGTGTCTTAAATATTGTTACTTTTATTGTTACTAAGATGACAATGGTGTTGATTTGACACATATTTAAATAACAAACAAAAAAGCCCAGTATGAAGTATAGTTTTAAGTATAAAGTATAGCTTTAGGCTATAATTTAGTTCCACTTGTATATTTGTGTTTAGCCTATTTCTTTTACACAAAAAAACCCTTTTGCAAAGCTGAGACATTTTTTAATGTTTATTTAGGCTATTAATCAATGTAGGTCTACAGTTTATCATTGTGTCTGCTAAATGGTGTTGATTAAATTAGAAAAAAAACATAACAACATACAGTAACAAGTGTATTAGCTTTTAGGAATGTGTAAAGTATAATTCAGCTGTTTGTTATTTCCTTAGACAAATCGTAAAATAAATAACCCATTGAAAATGCAAAACACTTGATCTATGAATCACTTATTCATTTTACGGTTTTATTAAATTAAAATAAAGTTAAGTGCAAATAGTTTAAAATACTATTTACACTAAGTGACAACATCAGCCTTTTCTTAGTGATATGCTTCCAATATAAAAGTTTTATTGAATAGCCTACATAAATTTTATATATTTGCAATAAGTATAAATAGTCATTAAATGCTATCTATATTGGCAGATACTATTTGCACCTTAGTATTTTTGTAGATAAGCAGGATGCAATAACAACAGTGTTTATGATTATATTTATTAAAATGATAAAATGGATGCTGCATTGTTGGGACAATAAAAACCCTGCCTACACTGACCCCTAACCCTACCCAATAAATACTTTATTCTTAATAAACACTAGGCACTTTATTTAAACTTTTCAAACATTGTTTTTAATTTTGATTTAGGAAAATCATTTATTTATTTATTTTTTAATAGGAAAAGTAAAAATCCCTATGCACAACTATATGCCATTGTTTTAGTGCATCTTTTTAAACTTTAGGGGTCTAACCAGACATTGGTTGGCTGAACTAGTGTAAATAGCATTTGGCAACAAGGGATGCACACAGAATAATAAAATGTGCACATGTTGACATCCTGAATATTAAACAACATTTTTTTTGTTACAATCATGGTGAGGGTGACAGTAGTGTCACATGAAGAAAAATCAGGAAAATACCCCATGATTTTATTTTAGTAGAAGTGTAATCATGTTTTTGGGCAGAATAATTATCATTTGTATAGGCTAGTTAACAAACTGTATGGTTATAAAGTGATCAATCAATGCTGAGTTTGTGGTTTCTGTGCAACAAATAGCCTAGTTAAACTACGTTTAATGTAAAACCATTTATTTTTGTAAGAGCCAATAATGTCTTCAGTGTGATGTACGATGCTGTCATCTTGACACGTAGGCCCGGGATGAAAATAACAGGATGTGTGTGAGTGCATGAAGTGTGTGGAAGACAGAAGGGATATATGATGTAACCCGGGACTCTCCATTATGAAATGAGGATAGATTATAGTAAGTAGGTTACTGGAGCAGCAGAAAGCACACAGAAGCTGAGAGAAAGCTTTGTGACTCACTTGCCTGAACACTCCATCATGATTTTCCTCCTAATCTCTTTCATGCCTTATCTTTTTTTAGAATGCATTTACATCAAGCTCTACTGCTAAACTGTGTTGTTTAACTACTAAGTTTATAAAACAGATGCAGTTATGAATTATGTTAGCTTCTTTGTTCCTTCCTTTGTTTTTGTTTTGTCTCATTTTAGACTTTTAGGCCGTGCATGAACTAAAGTTTTCTGTCTTTTACAAAGCACAGGGAAAATCAGCCTTTGTTGCGATGTTTGTGCAGCGTTGTCATAACAGACCTCACCAGAAGTAAATATATGAGCATTTGCTAAATTTCCGCTCCTGGAGCATTGCTTCCTTTTTGTATTATTCTTCTATTTAGATTTCTCTTCCTGTTTCAAAATCTCTTCCTTCAGTCCTTCCATATTTTTGCACAGACGTGAGACTGTTTTCCAACAAACGACTTCTTTTTCTGTCTCTCTCTCTCTATTTCACACATGTGCACAGCCGCACATTATTGACCTCTGCCTTACATAACCATTGTCTCCTAAATTAGAGTTCAGACTGTCAGTGAAAGGCTTTTTATAAAATAAAAAATAATATTAACTTAATAATAAATGTGACATATGCCTGTGAATTCCCAATATTGTAAAATAAAATGCTTTAGTTATGCAGCTGTTTGCCAGTAACTTACTGTAGATTTGGCAACAGTTTGTTTGAAGTTAAACGAGCATTAAACATTAACAAGTATTTGTTTTTACAGTATAAAACTATAAAAAAACAGCCTCATGCAAAGCATTCTGGGAACACGAAATCCTCATCAACTTTCTTTCCTTCAGATTTTGGTTACCAGAATGCTTTACATGAGGCTATATTATTTAAGTTTTATTCTGTAAAGATAAATACTATTTAATGTTCATTTAATTTTAAACAAACTGTTGCAAGTAAATAACATAAATTTTAATCTACAGTAAGTTACTGGCAAACAGCTGGCAGTAATATTGTAATTTCTACAGAATGTTTTTACAGTAAAGTCATTTATTTATTTTAGTCATTAATTTACTGTTTTCTACATACATTCATCATTCATAATGCATTCTGTGAAAACATAATTTTGATATCTTTAATAATGATTGAGAAAGCCATGACTCATGTCAAAGATTAAAATCAATGTGGAATCAAACTTTGATCTCAGAATTTAATTTTAAGACTTTAACCTGGTTAAGGGTCACATACAGTTCTGTGCAAAAGTCTTAGGCCACCACCACCAGACTCGTTGTTTTAAAAGTTTCAATGTCCATCCATATTTATTTTTCAAAATTTTTGTTAAGATACAAACAAAAAATACAGGAAATATGTATACACACACAAAAAAAACTAATTTTGAAGCTAAATGTTTTTTTTTCAGGCATCCGTCAGTATTTAGTGTGACCTCTTTTGGGACTAAACACATCTTGAGCTTTTTTGAGGAGACTGAAGTCCTGAAGTCATTTTAGAATTTCTGATTTAATTTCATTTAGGTTTAAGAGATCCTGCAGTTTTCTGCTATTGCTCAAGTGGAAGGGGAGTGTACCCTAAATAGGCCTACTTGACACTTCAGGTTATACTTTTATACTGTTTTTAATACTACATAGAAGTTTCCTGTATTTTCTGGTTGTATTCTAATAAAGAACCTGATAAATAATTATATATGATCACTATAACATTGCAAAAAACAACACATCTAATTATGGCATAGTGGCCTAAGACTTTTGCACAGTATTGTATGTTTCTAAAATGTTCTTTGTAAAAGTGCGCAGTCCCATATAGAACATCCACAGGTCCTTTCTGATGCAAAAAAGCTTATTTAAAAGATTGAAAAAGATTTAACAGACTATAAAATGGTGAGAAAGAATTGGTTCTTTTAAAATCATTAACCAAAAGTGTTTCTGGAGAAACAAAAATTATTCTTTTATGGAATGCTGTGATTAATAAAGAGTGATTTTAACAGTTTTATGATCTAATGGCAAATGGATTTCAGGAATGGTAATAGAGATGATGAGGTTATGGAAGAATATATTAACCATCAGTGCTACTCTCCTCTGTGTGTTTGGCGGTAGATAAAATGTTGTTTTTGCGAAGGGGATTAATCTAAAATCCAGCTCTCATCACCATAATCCCCTCAGCACTCCTCTTCATTATCTCTATAATCCTCTGCCTCCTCTTCTCTTTCTGAATCTAAATAATCCCTCTCTTTTTCTCCATAAGGATGTAAGCCAGTTTTACTCTTCCCATCCTCTCCTCACTCCTTCATTATCTTTCACATTCAGGTCTTTTCTCATCACCTCGGGTAAACTGCACCCAGGAGCTAAAATCCCTGTTAAATCAATATTGTAAAGTAAATTATAGGCTATTATTATAGGAAAGAGCACTTTTAAAAATAAAGGGTGTTAAAAGGTTCTTCACATTTTTTGGGTTCTCCAAAGAATAACATTTTGGGTGGATTGTTCTTAAAGGATTATTTCATTTTATTGTTTAAAAACCTTTTCACTACAAAGAACCATTTGTGTAACTCAAAGTTTTGTGTTAAGATGGTTTCAGCCAGTGGCGGCGTTTCACGAAAACCTAGGGTATGGCAAAATTTCTTCGTACAAGAAGGCCATTCAAATAACGAATCTATGAAACCACATTATATCCATATGTGTACATACTCCACCAACCTGTATAAAATCATACTATGATTGAACGGATGTACACTTACTGACAAAAATACGAAGCAATACAAATGAAAAACAAAAATAGAAATCATGGTTGTTTAATGCTTTTCAAATGTTGTCATTCTTAACTAAGTGCAACTCCAGCAACAGATAAACTAAAACAAGATAATATCAAAACATACTGTAACATCCCTTCACAAATCTTGTCATGACAACCGCCAATAAACACTTATAAACACACAATAAAGACTTTTAAATGATGTGATAGAGCACACGTAGTTAACCCAGCCAGCTAACCAACTAAGACTAAAACACTAAATAAACTCTTAGTAAAACAGGGCTAAATGCAAAAACAAGTCTTACCTTTTGTCGTCGTGCAGTTTTTATTCCACAAGTCGCCATATTCAAAAACGCGCGCAAATAATAAATACAATTCACTTCCACTTGCTTCAATTTCCCAGTGTAAGAGAACATGTTTATTTATCCACAAAGAACAAATCATTTTACTTCTGGAATAATGTATGCAATATGCATTGCGCGAGTGTGGGGGAGAACCGTGAGTCTGTTTGAACGTTAAAAAAAAAAGAGTTTACTCGCGAAGATTATAACAACAGCGGTCATCATGAAACCTTCTGCACAATTCAAGCTGCGCTGCAAGAACGACAGGTTGATGACATCAAAGTACCGCGAGGGTGAGGCGAGAAATCATCGGAAGAGTTTGCTTTCAGACCGCTCTCGCGGCATGTTGATGTCATCCACATGTCGGTTTCTGTATTATAGCATGAAGTCGAGCACACGCGTAAATTATCCATATTAGTGATGTACCAATGTTCAGATATGTTCTACTGAAAATATTTAACATTATTTTTAATGAGCTTCATTATAGCCTGTTGATTTCTGGTGTTTTGTCTGAATGCTAGGGTATGGCAACTGCCATACCCTGCCATACGCAAACGCCGCCCCTGGTTTCAGCGGCAACAACATAAACAAACAGCTTCGTGGACCAAACTTGACCTCCTGAGACTCAGCAATTCATTTTTGTCTGTGTAGTGGACATGAGTTTTATACGGAGCCCGCGAGGGGACATGGTGGTGGATAATATTTGGGATAAGAGGGAAATTTTTTTTTATAGCTTTTGCGTTCCCCCGAGAAGCTTTTTGCGTTCTCTCGCAAAACTTTTGCGTTCCCCCGAGAAACTTTGCGTTCTCTCGCAAAACTTTTGCGTTCCCCCGAGAAACCTTTTGCGTCCCCCTGAGAAACGTTTTGCGTTCCCCCGAGAAACTTTTTGCGTTCGCTCGCAAAAAGAGCCTACGTTTTTGCGAGAAACTACGGCGCTTACAGCGTCACCTGAGGCAGTTCATTGATGCCAGCTGTTTAAATATGATATATAACTACTGTTATTAAAGAATTATACGGTATTTCTTTGTATTTAAGTCCAAGTTCAAAATAAACAGTGGCATGTAAGTGGCTATAGTCTTGCATAGCCTTAGTTCACTCCAAAATGGTCTAGTATTGTCACTTAACTTATGCTGCTTGGCTCCTCAGCATTAGGATCATTATAGAAATTATATTAATATTTAATATTTCACATTTAGAGGTGGATATAGGCTACCCCATGCCATCTAATAAGGGTACTCCGTATAGCTGCGTGTTCCCAGCACTACACCATATGGCATCATTGATGTCCGCTGTTATAACTACTGTTATTAAATAATGATATTGTATTTCTTTGTATTTAAGTCCAAGTTCAAAATAACACTCTTTAAACCACTCCATTGTGAAACAGGTCATGTTTTTAGTTCAGATAAACACTTTATCTCCCGTCAGCAATGGTTCAGACAGCTCAATGCATTCACAATGTAGCGGTTTATAGAGTGTTATTTTGAACTTGGACTTAAATACAAAGAAATACGGTATAATTCTTTAATAACAGTAGTTATATATCATATCTACAAACAGCTGGCATCAATGATGCCATTACCTTGTGAACTGTCTCAGGTGACGCTGTGAAGCGCTGTGGGTCCTCACGGAAACATAGGCTCTTTTTGCGAGCGAACGCAAAAAGTTTCTCGGGGGAACGCAAAAAGTTTCTCAGGGGAACGCAAAAGGTTTCTCGGGGGAACGAAAAAGTTTTGCGAGATAACGCAAAGTTTCTCGGGGGAACGCAAAAGTTTTGCGAGAGAACGCAAAAAGCTTCTCGGGGGAAAGCAAAAGCTATAAAAAA